>NC_133288.1:6871034-6955939 GCF_005239225.2 Populus alba
AAATTCCTGTAGTGATTTTACAAGAAATTAATACTTCACAGTGGCTCTTCTTAACTCATTTTCATCTTTCTCTTTCAACAAGCAACAACCTTCTCCTCTCCCTGCAAAAAATAATTCCGACAGCCCCACCTCACAATCTCCAAAAATCCGACCACCCACGGCGACACAAAGGCCCTTGATTACATTTTTTTTTCTTCTAGTTAAGATATAATATAATGTAATGATAGATTATCAGTAAGAGATTATAATTTACTAAAAAAATAAAAGTTCAGTATATCTTGATTCTTGAAATTTTTCCTTATTTTCTCATGGTCTCTTGGTTATTAAACATACCAAAATTGTAAAATGAATTATCACTTTGTCATATCAAACTTCAAAAGTAACAACTGTAGTTTCTTTTAAAGGGGGAATATAAAAAAGGGAAAGAGATTAAGATAAGAAGATGTGGGTGTGAGTGTAAAGGCAAGAGAGGAAAAAATAAAGAGAGAATGAAATATATTATATACTTATATCATAGACCAGGCTTGAGTTATACAAGTAAGGTTAAGTTGAATGTTTTTCAAAAATCTCAACCTGCACTCGACTTGTGATATTTATTTAGGTTCCGTTTGTTTGCAGGAAAGTGGTTTCCTTTTGGAAAGTGAATTCTGGGGAAAGTGAATTCCTGAAAAGTGAATTCCGGGAAAGAGATTATGTTTTTTTGATTCATTGACATATGTAATATTTATATTACTTGACTCTGATGGGTTGGGTCAAATAATGCAAGCATTACAGGTGAGTTGATATTTTTGAACACCATTAATCTTATTCCTTCAAATGTCTCTAAATAACAAAAAGGGTTGATGAGTATTTGAGAAAAGCTAGTTTCGAAATTAATTTTTTCTATTTAGTGTAGTGAATCAAAAGGGATGGCCTCTAGTTTATTTTGTATTGTTTTTAGAGATTAAATTTCATTAAAAATCCAATTCTTAACATTAAAAATGATTTGAAATATGATATTTTATTAAAATCTCTTAGAGGAATTTAATTAGGTGGTTCCAAACATATTGTATATTTAATTTTTTGTCTATAATCTCTTAACATTTTTTTTTTATTTTGTTGTTATTTGTTTTTTCAAAAGTGCAATCAAATTAACTACAAAGGAAACACTCGATCCTATTTAATATCCGTTTAAGATTGGTATAAATTATTTTTCAAAGTGTTTTTTTGCTTAAAAAATAGATTAAAATAATATATATTTTTATTTTTTATTGATGTTTAAAAATAAATACATTAAAATTAAAATGATTAAAAAAATATAAAAAAATTATAATTTAAAACTAAAAACAATTTAAAAAATCTTTAAGAGTTCAATTCAATAGCAATACTAAACACCAAGTTTCATGGGCTATAACGAAAGGTTCTTGTTTATCACGTCACACCTTCTTTTCTTCCCAGTGTCATAAGCTCTTGACATCAGCTAGCTTGTGATAAACTTCCACATTTCACAAATACAAACATCATCATTTGGAAAACATAGTGACAGAAACCTTGAAAGGCACTCCAGTTATTCTTTTTTTTAAACATTGTTTCTCTCTGTATTTTATTTGAAGGCTATTCGTCACTGGCTGGTCGAAATTTGCAGTGGTTATTATACAGCATTGAATAAATTAATTATTATATTGTTGTGATCTTGACATGTTAGAAATTCCAAAATTCTTTCTGCTTAAAGCTTTATTAATTCAGTGGTCAGTAAAGGTATTGTCCAGGATAAATTATCTTACAAACTAAAATTAGGCAAGACATTGAAGCACCATCACTAGGAGATCGCGAGAGAAAGAAGCAGGCGTGAGCTTAGAAGGACATGCCTGAAGAAGCTTTATTCCCATCAAAATACAGTGAAGGCCAAAATTAAGTAGCACTCTAGCACTTAGAAGTCTTTCAAAGCAACCCAGATTATACAGCATAGAAACTGGTTATGATCTGAGATCTTGAATCAACACACAAGCAAAGGTGTTGTCAAAGGGTTCCGAGAGTGATTATCGACAAAATGGGATGATGAATGCAGGGAAAAACCAAACCTACAGCCTGCAAAAACTAATATAGGGAATGGATGGCACATTTAGCAGCGAGTAATAGGTAGTCTTGCACGTTTAGAACTTCAACAAGTTTATTTCAACCACTACATTTTACTTTTGGGATAATTGATTACACTTTCTCCATTAATGAAATTGGGGATGCTCTAAAGTTTGATTCTGGATTTTGGCTAATAGGTGACAGATGCTTTGACCTTAATTACTTTTCAGGTGTCACAGTCATCTTGCTAGAGTGTTGCTTGTAAACGGAGAACAAAATAGCATTTCGAGATAGGTTAGGGCAAGTGAATATATTCCATTATGGGGCAGACAAGGCAGAAAAATGATGGATGAAGCAAATGGATTGAAGAGAAGCAAGTAATGTTACCATTTGTGTCTAGTCTTTATTCTCTACTAAAGTATAAAAGGACAGACAGGATGAGAAACTGGAATTCAAAATAGAGCATGGATATTTGAGAAGAGAGGCCAAACAGAGCATGAACATAGGGGTCTTGTTTAGTAGCCATGGATGATTTGCCTGCTTCCAAAATGAGGTGTCAAGCCGAGATAAATATACTAGTTTGATCCCTCATTGGGGTTCCCAGGCAGTCATCAGCTTGGCTAACTTGACAGGCTCTTTCCTTTCACGCTACGCCTTCACCTTCTTCTTCCTCCAGACATCAGTGAGATGATGGCCTTACATGAAGATAAGAGTCTTGTTTGTAGCCAAGGACGACTTGCCCACAATATGTGTCGCACGTCAAAATCTGCGCAGTGTTTGGTGGCGATTTTTCATTTGTTTTATTGTTTTGCTTGATTGGTTCTTTGGAGTCGCCACCTAGTATTTTGGTCACTAGGAACCCTAACTGGTCTTTCAGAGATTCTAAGGCAAGGGACTGGTTGCGTAAAGGGAAGGTATTAGCACCCTTAGTACGCCCTACCTAAGGTAAGCTGCTTGGTGTTTGGTTTGTTCTATAATTGCTATGGTGTTGGTTTTTTCTAATCCCATCAGTTTTTCTAGGTTTGATTCAAATAAAATTTATTAGGATAGAAATCCAAGGAGATTCCATGTGCTTCGAAAGCTCATTTTTCCCTTAGTATTTCAAGAGTTTGCGACTCGTAAATCGCAAGGAGGAGGGACAAACAATCTAGAAATCCAGGGCGCTAAAAAACCCCCTATATTTTTTAGTATTTTATACTATCACAGCTCGTAAACCGTGAAGTAAATTTTTTTTAAAATGTCCTCGATTATAATCAAGACTTCTTTCAAGGATGTGTGCGGATTTATTACTCCTAATAATATTTTGGATATTCGTCCTTTAAGGATTTCTTTATCCAAACATTAGCGGTGAATAATAGATGAATTCCCCCAAAAATAAGATTTTTATATTTTTTTGGAATATTGACCAATACCCTTTGGAGTTTTACAAACATGTTGTAAAATCCAGAAATGCAAGAAAATAATTGTTTTTGTTGTATTTATGAAATCCATGCGAAAACACATTTTTTAAACTTCCAATATTTTTGTATATATATATAAAAAAACATTTAAAACATGTTACGGTATTGATCATATGCAACACTCAAGAAAACAAATTTTGATATATATATGTATATTTGCCGCACTTGCGTTGAAAAACCAGGTATTCTAAATACGGATTGGTGTATATATATATATATAATATAATATAATATAAAGACAAATTCAGACTTTAAAATAAATATTCCAGAAAATAAATCTCTTTCTCTTTATTATTTTTTTTTTTAAAAAAGAAGTAAGTAAGTCCGGCTGGGTCACTTGCCCAAACAAGTGACCCGGTTGGACACAAAAAAAGGGGGGGCGCAGTTTATAACTCAAGAAGGCTGGCGAACACTGTTCAAGTGAATTAATTCACTTGAACAGTGCAAACTCAAAACAGAAAAATACATGCTGCGGGGTGAAGAGAAAAACAGACCTGGGAACGGAAGCGAAGAAGCTGCAGCGACGTTGAAGGCGTGATGGTTGATCTGTGTTCGTCTGTTTTCAAATCTTTTCCTCCTGCTCTGTATTTGCGCCTGTTTTTCTGGTTTTTTTCTCTCCTCTGCATCTTCGTCAGTCCCTCTCCAACAGGTTCCTGCACTTCCTTCGTCCCTACTGCAGATCCTATATGCAAAAAAACAATATCAAAACCAATAGGTAGTCCCTACTGGTTTATGGTTTCTCTTCTCTTTTCCCTTTTTCTCTTCTACTGTCAATCTTCCCAACCTCACAGTAACATTGGCGAATGAAAGAAACTTTCTCTATTCTCTACATTTTTCTCCTGTCTTTGGCTGTTTCTTTTCTGCCCTTTTCTCTTCGTTTTTCTCTTCTTTTTGTGCTCTTTTTTTCTATTCTCTCCTCCCTCTTTTTTGCTCTCCCCGTTAGGTCATTAGAAGGGCTGATATATAGTCTAAATATGTCTCTATTTAGGAAGGATTCAATGCATTAATCTTAGGACGCAAATCCCTACTGATTTGCAGAAAAAAAACGCAAAAAGGAAACTGCAATATTCTGATTTTGTGTTAGTGCTTTACGTCTGATTTCTTTCAAGTTTTAGAGGATGGTGTGGCTCTTTTCTGTCCTTCCATAGGGCCAATTGCTCCCTTTGAAATGTGGCAACAAAAACGTGGTCTTCAGCTCTAAAAATTAGGCGTGATGAGAAAGGAAAACAACAGAGAAAAAAGGAAAGAAAACAGATGAAGGGTGCAGCTGCAAAGTCTTATTTTCCTTATTCAGTGTGGTAAAAATCTTGTCATTTATGATGATCCAACCCCCTCTCCAGCTTTCAATATCCTTCTTCAATTCAATCCCTTATTTTAACAATTTTTGAATTAGTCCCTTGTCCTAAAAAAAATCCTTTGAATCAGCCCCGCGAACTTGGGCTATATCCTTCCCGCGGCAGAATTTTCTGCCTTCATGTTAGATATTCAAATGGGAATATCTTGAGCTTCTGATATTTAAATCAAGTGATTCAAAAACCCAAATTTATCTACGCGTCTAGGACTACAACTTTGATGAAGGAGTCAAAGTGAGATAAAATCATTTTATAGAACAGAAACTGGCAGTAATCTAGTTGGTCAAAAGGGATCTCCAGGTCTAACTCAAAAACTGACGAATATCGAGCATCCTAATATGACTAAAAGTATGAACTAAGAACAAAAATCACAAAAACTAGGCCAAAAACAGAGTTTTTTTAGTGCAGACACGGGTCAATATCCTTCTCGCTGCAGAATTCTCTACCTTCACGTTAGATATTCAAATAGGAATATCTTGAGCTTTTGATATTGAAATCAAGCGATTCAAAAGCTCAAATTTATCTACGCGTCCAGGACTACATCTTTGATGAAGGAGTCGAAGTGAGATAAAATCATTTTAGAGAACAGAATCTGACAGTAATCTAGTTGGTCAAAAAAGTTCTTGGTCTGATAATGTTGAGCATCCAAATCTGATTGAGAATCTGCTATAAAAACAATGATCCCTAGGACCTATTAAAGGTGTACGTTAATTTTTTAATACGTAATGAGTGACATAATATACCTAGGATGGTCAGATATCGTACGAACTGAGTCATAATCAGAGCCTAAGTTGGAATAAAAAAATTGCAACAAGCAGCATAACCATTTTTTTTTAGTGCAAATTCTAAGGGATTTATTCAACCTTAAAGACTAGATAAAAAAAGAACGAATTTAGCATTATGACGACTCCTAATCAACCTAAGAAAACCTGATGATTTTGGTAGTAAAGGGGAAGGCTAAAAAGAGCAAAAAATAGCTCACACCAGGTTTCGAAAAAAAATATTTCTTATGTGCTTTTGTCAATCTTCTGGCGAACATGAGCTAAACTCCTACACTTTATTCAAAAGAGGTATACATCGTCTCTAGCACGTGGAGGTCCAAAAATGAGTAACAACAATATGTATCGTGAGCGTTTCCAATTTGCAACCTCATACTTGGTTGTTTTGGGCAGTCTCCTTGGCTACGCAGACAGACTCTTCTCAGTTATGAGAGGCCCTTGGTGCTTGCTTTAAACCATAGAGAGCCTTTTTCAGCAAATATACTTTCTCCTCTTCTCCTTGAACAACAAAACCTTCAGGCCACTCCACAAATATTTTCTCCTCCAAATATCCATTTAAAAAAGCAGATTTGACATCCATTTGATGTATAGTCCAGCCATTTTGAGCAGCAAAAGCAAGCAACATTCTTATAGTATCAAGCATAGCAATTGGAGCAAAGGTTTCAGAGAAATCCACCCCAAACATCTGAGCATATCCCTTGACAACAAGTCTTGCTTTGTGTTTATTTATAGAACCGTTAGCATTGAACTTGGTTCTATAAACCCATTTGACTCCTCTAGCCTTTTTATGTGCAGGACTGTTCACAAGCATCCAAGTCTGATTCTTCTCAATCATCATAAGCTCCTCCTTCATTGCAGCCATCCAATGTTGATCTGTAACACCTTCTTCATATCCTGCAGGTTTAATTAATGCCACATTGCAACTCTGATAGATATCATAAAGCAATCTGATTTTTGTAACAGATTCATCATCAACATCAACATTCTCCTCTTGAAATTCAAGCTTATTTTTCTCCCAGTTCCACCTTTTTGACTCAATGAATTGGATGTTTCTGCTAACAATCACTTTGTTGTCTTGTGGAAGATAAATCCTGTAGGCTTTGGAGACTAAGCTGTAGCCTACAAAGATTCCAGGTTAATTCTACCTTTTTATCAAGTTTGTCTCTTTTGACCTGCGGAATGTAAGAGAAGCAAAGACAACTGAAATTTTTTAAATTTTGCAACTTTGGTTTATATCCATACCATGCTTCAAATGGAGTTTTCTGTTGCAGAGCTTTTGTTGGCAATCTGTTCAAAAGAAATACTGTTGTATTTGCAGCCTTAGCCCATAAATTCCTTGGCAATGCTTTATCATGTAATAAACATCTTGTCATCTCCATGAGTGTTATGTTTTTTTCTCTCAACAACCCTATTTCGCTGAGGGGTATAAGGTGTTGTCAGCTGATGTTCAATGCCTTCCTTTTCACAGAACTTGTTGAATTTTTTTGAGGTATATTATGTTTCATTGTCTGATCTGACCACCTGCATTTTGTGTGTGCTTTGTTTTTCCACCCAAGCTTTGAACTTCCAGAAGATGTCAGCAACTTCAGATTTATACTTCATGAAATAAATCCAGCACATTCTTGTATGATCATTAATGAAAGTAATGTAATACTTACTGTCGTTTAATGATGATATTTTCAGAGGTCCTCCCACATCATTATGCACTAGTTGTAGTTTCTGTGCAGCTCTCCAACTTTTATTATGTGGAAATGAGAGTCTTGTCTGCTTCCCATACTGATAGGCTGCAAACAATGGAAAATCTTCTTCTAAATCAGGTAGGCCTTTCACAAGATTGTTCTTCTTCATAAAGAGTAGAGTTGTATGATGAAAATGCCCCAATCTTCTATGCCAAAGCATTGTACTGCTATTTTCTTCATGTTCTGCAGCTTTTTCTTCTTCTGTAAAATTCAAAGCAAAGCTTTTACTTTGCATCTGAATTTTAAACACTTCCTTGTTTTGTGCATCAGTAATCAAGCAAAACTTGTCTTTAAACAACACCTTATATCCTTTCTCAAGCAAGTGACCAATACTTAAAAGATTTTGATTAATTTCAGGAACATATAAGACATCAAAAATTAATTTTAAACCCGTGTTGCCTTTGATTGCCACTGTTCCTTTACCCTTTACTGCAAGACATGCCCCGTTCCATTTCTCATTTTAGAAATGGTTGTTCGGTCAAGCCTTTTGAAAAGCTCTTTATCATAGGTCATATGGCTGGTACAACCACTGTCTATAAGCCAGCTCTCTGTTGAGTTATTGGCAACAAAACATGATGTTACAAATAGTTGTTCTTCTTCAGGTTGTTCAACAATAGTTTTGACTTCTCCTTGCTGCTGCTGCTGCTGCTGTTGTTGTTGAAATTTGCATACCCTTTCAATGTGTCCTAGCTGATCACACTTGTGACATTTTATATCCTGCCTCCACCAGCATCTGCTTTGTGGATGGTTGGATTTTTTGCAGTAAGAACAAAATGGAAATGTTGTGTTGCTGCTGCTGTAATTTTTGTTTCTTTGTTGTATGTTGTTATGTGATTTTGCAAAAACAGCACCTTCCACAAAACCTGCTTGTCTCATGAGTCTTTTTTGTCCTTGAGCCTGTAGTGCATTCAGTAGCTCTGCCAAAGTGATGCTTGATACATCCTTTGAGTTTTCTATTGATGATATTGTAGCTTCAAATTTTTCAGGAACAGTAACAAGAATTTTTTGAACAATTCTAGAATCAGTGAATTCAGTACCAAGATGTCTTACTTCGTTTACAATGTCAAGAAGTCTGTCAGAGTAATCCTTGATGGTTTCTGATTCATTCATTCTTTGCATCTCAAATTCTCTGATGAGATTTAAAACTTGCATCCCCTTCACTCGTTCATTCCCTTCATATTCCTTTTTGAGAAAGTTCCATATCTCATTTGCTGTCTTCAGAGTCATGTTTTGGTGAAGATTGAAGACAAGATAGCTGCAAATAAGCTAGCTTTTGCCTTTGATTTCTTTTGCTTACTCTCCTTGTGATTTTTCATTTGAGCTATAGTTGGATTGTGAAGCAAAAGAGGAACCTCATATGTGTTTTCAACGGCTTCCTACTGATCATTTGCATTAACGTAAGCTTCCATTCGAACAACCCACACTTGATAGTTTGTTCCATCAAATACTGGTGGTGCCCTCAAATTCACGGAGGCTTCTAAACTCATTTTGTTTTGATTGGTTTTTTAGAAGAATGGTAAATGTTTAGGGTAAGTGTTTAAGCTCTCTCAATCTCACAGATCTCTCAAGAACAAATCGGCTTTGATACCAATTTGCGGGGGCGGAGCCAAGAATTTTTCCTATCCTGGGCTATGATATAAATACACATAAATTATTTTTTAAGATCAATCATTCACTTGGATATATAAATTTGTCAAGTTAACAATAAAGTTTTAATTCAAAAACATAACATAAAATATATAAAAATAAAATTTAAAGTACATAAAATTCAAAATAAAAATAAAAATAAATTACACTATCAAAGCTGCACCCTTTTATGTTTTGTAGAATAGAATTCATCTATGATCAAATTCGAATCATTATCTTTAACAAGCTTTCGTTCAATGTAAATCATCATAGAATTTGCTAAGAACTCCTCTTCCATTTTATTGCGAAGCACAGTTTTAACATGTTTCATAGCTGAAAATGCTCGCTCTGTAGTGGCAGTGGAAACAGGCAAAGTCAAAACAAGACAAATCAACCTGTCAATCAAATGATAGTGCTGCGACTTATTTATTTCAGCTAATCCTCGACATAATTCAAAAATGGTAGACATATTCTGAAAGCTCTCATGATGAATCACATCAATTTGATAATGCTCTAGCTGAGATCTCAAATAATACATCTCTTGTTAATTGAAATTTTCAGGATAAAATTTCTCAGCAAGCTTGTAAATAGCATCAACTTTAAATGATTTAAAGTTGTCTTTAGGTTCTAAAGCAGAGCTAAGTACAAGGAGTTCCACTGTCCCATCACTGAATCTAGAATTTAATTCTTCCAACTAAAAATCTATTGTTAAGTTAAATATATCATAATGATAATGCTGGTAAACTGTCACTGAACCTTGTTGTTGACATGAACGACCTGTAGCCTTTTTATATGAAGCATTCATATGTGGTATGTCAATCTCATATTTTGTGCAAACAAATTGCATATTTGCAAGAAGAAGATCAAATCCGGCATCTCTCAAAGTTTGAAGCAATGCTTTAGTAGTTGATACAAGATCCATTGCATTTAAGAGTCAAGAGATTTTTGCTGCAAAGCTCGACAAAGTAAATCAGTAATCCCCATTATTTTATGCATCAAATATAAGATGAATATAAATTCAAAAGATTTCATCACAATCAAATAACCACCAGCTTCTCCACGTATAGAACTAAAAGATCCTTCTTGAACCATACTTTCAAGCATAGTAATAGTTGCACCATACATATCTATTAAGCTGCAAATAGAATCAAAATGAGAGCTCCAGCGAGTAGTTCCACTTCGATGTAAATTACCTATTTGATTAGCCCCTCTACTAGTCTCACGTTCTCCAGTAGCTATCATATGTGCAATTTCTATAGCTTGAGCATAATATAACTCGGTATGATGTTTGGGAGAAGCATAAATAAGGTTAATAATGGTTGTCAATTTTGAGAAAAATAACCAAATAGAAATCTCATTTCCAGCTACTGCAACTAATGCCAGTTGTAGTCAGTGAGCAAATCAATGTACATAATATGCATAAGGACAATCTCTGAGAAATAAAGCTTGTAGTCCATTCCATGTGCCACACATATTGCTAGCACCATCATACCCTTGACCTCACATATTAAAAATATGCAAGTTATATCGAGCGAGCATATCACAAATTTCTTTTTTAAGTGTTGAAGAAGTAGTATATGAAACATACACAATACTAAAAGAACGCTCTCGTACAAAACCCTGAATGTCAACAAATCTCAAAACAATAGCCATTTGTTCTTTATTTGATGCATCTTTGGCTTCGTCAACCAAAATACAAAACTTTGCATCTCTAACTTCTTCGGAAATCTTTTTCCTCACTTTGTTCGCAAGAATATGCAAAATCTCTTTTTGAATAGTCGGTCGGCGAGGTATACTTTGTATTTTTCAGAGCTTTTTCTAAGACAACATCATCAATGTCAACATTCAGTCTCCCTATAAGTCTTATCATCTCCAAAAAATTACCTCGATTATTAGAAGCTGAAGATTCATCATGACCTCTAAATGCACAAGCTTGTAAGCTAAGCCATCAAACACTTTCAGTTGTTGTCATAAGTCTCAACTGATTTTTATGAACTTCTTCAACAGTTTGTGCATTCAACACTTTATCAATATGTCTACTTACTTTCATTAAATCTTCAACAGATTTCACAACATTATTATGTGGTGAGGTCGGACTTTCCACATGCATTAAAAGTGCACATCTGACCCCATCATTAACCCTCTTCCAACTTCTAAAGCCTTTGGTGGTGAATGTGAGATGACGAGGCACTTTGTTTTCAAAGATAAAGCATGGAAAACAAAATACTGCATCCTTTGATGGAGAGTACTCTAGCCAAGAAAACTGATCAAACCAAGTGTATTGAAATCGACGATACTGTCTCCTTGATTCAGTCCTTGGATACTTTGCTAACTTAGGTTGATATGGACCCATTTTGATATAAGCTCTTCTATAATTTCATCTTGTTGATTAATAGGATGTTTCCACATTGGAATTCATAACCCATGTTGTAACCCATTTTTGGGTCCCCGTAAAAAAATAAAATAGATAGCCAAAGAAGGTTAGAAAAAGGACAAGAGGCAGAAGCGCTCGGAAAATGGTCAGAAAATTGGTCAAGGAGTATAAAGATACAAAGATTGGATTTTTTGACAAAATATTCTTGAAGGATGAGAAACCCTATTGAGAAGAAATTTTGAATTTTTGAGGAGAGAAGCCCAAATTTGGATGTTTTATGGGTTAATTGATTTTTTATTGGATTTATAGGGGATTTGATTGCAAGAAAATTGATTTTTTAAGTCAATTTGGGCTTTAAATTGAAGAAATTAAAGTTCTGGGGCCAAATTATGATTTTTAGGAATTTATTAAGTCAAATCAGGGGCTTAATTGCATAAATATTGAAGTTTAATGGCCAATTAGGGGTTTAATTGTGAAAATCCGAAACCAGGGACCAATTTGGAAAAGGCGCAAAGATAGGGGGGCTGTTTGGAGTTGATTGAGGGGCCTAATTGAAGAAATTGGAAGTTTATTGATCAATTGAGGGCTAAATTGCATAATTTAGAGGCCAAGGACCAAAGTGGAAAAGGCGGCCAACTTGGCGGACAAGACCGAAACTGTCAGGGACGCAATTGAAAGGAACAAAAATAATTGGGGGACCGATGTGAATGTTGGCGCATTTCTGGCGCCACATTTAAATGAAACGGCGCGTTTCTCCAAAACGACGCCGTTTCATGCATTTAAAAAAAAAAAAAAAAAAAAAAAAAAAAAAAAAAAAAAAAAAAAAAAAAAAAGAATAGAGACCAAACGGTGCCGTTTTGAACGGCACTGTTTCTCTTCTTCTTCTCCCCCCGCAGGCGTAGCAGAGGAGAGGAAAACCGGGGTTTTTGTCCCCGCCTCTCTCCTCACGTGCCATGGCCCGACGCCCCACACTTTGGGACCCCCGAAAGCCGAAGCGATGGCCGATGGCCGACCACCCGCCGCGCCACCGAACCCGAGAGAAGCACCTTGGCAGCGGCGCCTGCCGACCGACCGACCAGCACGCCTTGTTCCCCCATGCATGCCCCGATATTGCCTATAAATAGAGAAGAAGCAGAATAAAAAAAAAAAAGGGAGGAGGGGACCCGAAAGAAAGAACCCGAGACAGTTAGAGAGAGAGAGAGAGACCGAAAGAGAGAGAAACCACAAAACTTACGAAACCGTGACTGAAAACCCATGGTTTGAAAAGCTTGGGATAGTTGAAACCGAGAGGGACATTCCAGAAGTTGAAGCAGAAGCGAGCGAACCGAAGGAGGTGGTCTCGGTCCACTTGGAAACCACCGTGAGCTAAGCCGCTGCCATCGCCGCCACCGCGGCCTCCGCCAGCAAGCCACCGTCTTCGCCGCGCCAGGTACGCCATCCTGACCCCCCTGCATTTTATTGTGAGGCCGGCGTAGTTTGGCCTCCTGCATGCAGAATCGTTTCTGCATGCAGGAGGCATGGGGGGAAAATAATCCCCCCCCCCGTTCATTTCTTTTTTTCTTTTGGGCCAGACAGGGTCTGGCCCAATGATTTGGGGCTGGGCCGGTTTGGCCCAGATTGCGGGTCTGGGCCGGTCCGGCCCAGAAGACAAGACACTGTTGGGCCGAGTCCGGCCCAACGTCTTTTGGGGCTGGAGTCTGGCCCAATTAATTGGGCCGGCCCAGCCCATTTAATATATTATATTATATTATTATATTATTATATTATGCATGTGTGTGTATATATATATATATATATTTTTTTTTCTTCTAAAAAAATAAAAAAAAAATTAAAAAAATTTGAAAAGTAAAAAAAAATATATTGTTGTTCTTGGTATATATTGATTTGTTTTTTTTTTTTTTTACTATGGGGATATAATTTCAGTATTTAAAAAAAACACCTGTTTTCGTAAAAAAAAAAAAAAATGTTTTGTTTTCATGCATACGGCCAACACACTAGCATGTTTTGAATGTTCTTTTTATAAAAAAAAAAAAAAAAAAAAAATATATTGGAAGCTTTGAAAATGTGTTTTCGCATAGATTTCTTAAACACAAAAAATCATTTTTTGCATTTGTGGATTTTTAACAAACCCGTTTGTAAAACTCCAAAGGGTATTGGCCAATATTCCAAAAAATATAAAAATCTTATTTTGGGAGGAGAAGTTGTGATTATTGTTCACCGCTAATGTTTGGATGAAGAAATCCTTAAAGGGACGAACATCCAAAATATTATCGGGAGTAATAAATCAACGCACATGTTTGAAAGAAGCTTTGGCTGCAATCGAGGATATTTCAAATTTTTTTTTTCTCCACGGTTTACGAGCCGTGAAAAGTAAATTTTTTTTAGAAATTGTGAAATTTTCTTCGTTCTTTTTATTCTCTTTTCCTTGCGATTTACGAGTTGACGGGATTAGAAAACACCAACACCATAGACTATAGAGCAAACCAAACACCAAGCAGCCTACCTTAGGTAGGGCGTATTAGGGGTGCTAGTACCTTCCCTTTACGCAACCAGTCCCTTGCCTTAGAATTTCTGAAAGACCAGTTAGGGTTCCTAGTGACCAAATACTAGGTGGCGACTCCAAAGAACCAAATCCTTAGAACACAACGAAAATCGCCAGCCGATGTCGTGCCTTCATAAATTTTTTGTAAAGGGGTGTGACAGAATGGCGACTCCACTGGGGATGTTAGGACTAAGCTTGATTTGTTTGTTTTTGTTTGTTTGTTTATGTTATATGTTATTGGTTTCTTATGATGTTTTGTTTAAAAGCTTTAGCATATATCTTTACATTCTATAATACATGCCATAGTCATGCATCACTTTATTATTATTATTATGTTTTGGAGGGCACACACATGTAACTCTAAGTTTAAGTGGGGGACTAGCAGCTTGCCTTATGACTTGAGTCAAGGCTTAAGTTTGTGTAAACCCCAACTCTTTGCTGAGTGTTTAGACTGATAGTGATTGGTACACGTGCCATCCCACTATCTGCTGGACCTCCATATCGCCTTTACGAGGGTGATCACTGGAACAGCAAGAGACCCTCTTTTAGAGACCTAGTAATAAACCTACCCTATGTCTCACGTAAAAGAACTAGAACCTATCCTTAGGGTGTATGTTCCGATATAAATCTTTTGCATCGAAACAAGACTAACCCCCATGCATTTTGAATTGCAGGATTTGTGAACGAAATGACCATCACCAAACCTTCCATAGAGTATGGAAAGAATTCTGAACTGTCACAATTGATTGAAGGAGACTGCCTTAGAAGCGATGCTAAGAAGATGTCGCCAATCAAGAACCTGAATTGCATATTGAATGAGGTGAACAAGTTAACGACTCATTTTCAGAATGTGGATAAAGATGCATTTTTTAGGAAATACGGACGTTTGATTGGAAATCGCAAAGGTAGAAGTTTTAAAGCCCAGCTGTGCGAGCCTTAGTTCATTTTTGGGATCCAGAATACCGATGTTTCTCCTTTGGAAGCGTGGACTTGTGCCCACGATTGAGGAATATGGATTGTTGACGAGTTTCCGAATGACTGTATCGGATTTATTCTCCTTTGAGATCCGACAAGATCATCCCTGAGCTGTCAAAACTGCTCAGAATCTCCAACTTGGAAAAGTTTCTGGAAAAGAACGGCACCGGTTTGAAATGGAGGATGCTAGAGTTGGAAAAGGAGTCAGAAGTAGAAAAAGAGAGATTGATTGCCTTAGGTATATTTGGCCTTGTGTTGTTCCCAAGTCAGACTGGTTTAGTAAGCTTGGAGGCCGCCGCTGCTTATGTGGAGTAATGAGAACACACAGATCAATCCAGTGGTTGCTATCTTAGCCGAAACATTTTTGACACTTAACCATTGTAGAAAAGCTGGAAAAGGAGCAATGAGATGCTGCACGCAACTGTTGTATATTTGGATGGTGAGCCATATCGAAACAAAGAAACCTGTTTTCAATAATTTTTGGTGGTTCACTCAAAAACCCTAAAGATTGTGGAAGAAGAAGAATGGGGAGATCTAGACAACCAGGGTTGGGTTGATAAATTGGAAGGATTACCTAATAGCGATTTAAATGGAGAGCACCATGGGTAACAACAACGAAGGTCCTAATGAGTTGTGGACAAAGGCATTGGGTACCATTGGTGGGGATTACGGGTTATGTGAGTTATGCTCCGACTTTAGTGGTAAGACAATTCGGGGGCATACAGTTTGTTCCCAGAACTATGGGAATTGCTCAATTCTTTGGTCTGTTCAAAGATCCCATGGCAAAAGAAGTTTTGGAGATCATCAAACAAGATTGGAAGCATCTAGTGTTGGTGGAAATAGAAGGTTTGAGAGATCCAAGTGTGTGAGCGAAGGATATGTAAAATGGAGAGCCTCAGCTGCTTTCAGCCATGCCTTGCGCTATAGAGGAGCCTATTAAGGGAAAAGAGGTTAATATTGAAGATGATTTAGCTGCTTCAGCCATGCCTCGTGTAGAAGTCAAATCTCCTCAAACCATAGAGGAACCCTCAAAAGAAAGAGGGTTAACGGTGAATTGAGAAGGCAAGTGGACAAACTAAGGATAGAGTTGAGCAAGAGCAGAAAGGACAAAGGCGACGTTGGAAGGAATGATGCTAGAAGATGATAAAAGGAGAACATTTCTAGATGAGCAAATACAGTCTAGAGATGCGAAAATAACCAAGCTTGAGTTAAAGTTGGTTGAGGAGAAGATTGCTAGGGAAAGGAGTGAGAAGGAGCTTAAAGGGTTGAGTTTGGATTGGATGCAAAGTTGTTCTGAACTTGAAGCAATGGAGATGGACTTTAGCGATTGCCAAGAAAGTGCAAAATATTACCAAGAAAAATTTGTGCAAGTGCAATTCGAACTAATGGATAGGATTAAGAGGTATAAGGATTTGAATAAGAAATATATAGAGTTGGAAAGCAAAAGGGGAGGATTCGAGGATGATAAAGCGGAGTTAGCAGCCAAGAGGAGTGAGATAAAAGTTGCAAGGATAAAGCTCGACAAAGAACGCGAAAAGTCGAAGTATTTGGACGAGAAGCTAGTAGCAACGGAAAAGCACAAGGATCGAATCGACGCCAAACAACATTGCTTTGAACAGAACAAACATGTTGCTCATAGAAAAAATGACCAAAACCGATGAGCAAATGGATGAAGCTGCTGCACTATGCTCGAATTATTAGAATCAATGCACGGAATGTGGGAGGAGACATCATTCGCTATCGCCGAAGCCTAGCCGAAACCGATGCCTTTTTAGGAAGATTGAGAACCGCGGCTTTGCTTTCTTACCTTTGGCTAAGGAGTTTATGGAGGAAAGAGATTAGCATGTTGTATTTTTTTAAAAATGTATTTTTATCCAAGCATTAATGAAAAGGGCGTTGACCCATCTTCTTATGCAAAATCTGTCTCTTGGTGAACATGATTCTAGCAAAACGACTCGAAAGGCAGAACTTCTATCAAAGCAATGTGACAAGAGAATGCTTATAATGGGATGGTTATTTTTCGTTCACAATAAAACATGCATGCATCCATCACAATCATACATTTTCTCATACATCTATGCATGCATCTCCAGATCGTGAAACATAGGTCCACATCCAGAGTCCACCAAAACCCGGTCCAGATCAAGAATGGAAAACGAAGAAAGAGCTCAGTTAGAGTCACACTACCAGACCGAGTTGGGAATCCGTGAAAAATGAAGTTTCCCGGTTGACCAATCTGCTTGAGCAACTTTTAAAAAGCCAAGAATGGGGAGGGAACATCTACCCAACCACCTATAGGAGCACCGTCGGCCCCTGTCCCGGGGGTATCTCAGAACATGGGGCAGATTCAGCAACGGGGCAGCACTTTACACCTGTTATTTCCCATTCAGCCCCTCAAGCTCATATCACTGTAGATTTAACAGCCGAGGGGCCTTCCGATAATAGGTCCACGGGTTTTGTGAATGATGACAAGATATCAGCATTAGAAGAAAGGTTAAGAGCAGTCGAGGGAAATGATTGGTTTGACCCCCTGCGAACGTCGGAAATATGCTTGGTACCTAACCTCACGGTACCAAAAAGATTTTAGGATACCAGAGTTTATAAGGTATACTGGGTTGGAATGCCCAAACACTCACCTTCGAGTCTTATTGCAACAAGATGGCTGAAGTAATTCATGACGATAAGTTAATGATCTACTTTTTTCCAAGACAGTCTATCGGGATCTGCGCTAAGTTGGTACATGAGGCTGGATAATGTCAAGATTAAGAAATGGAAGGATTTAGTGGAGGCTTTCCTAAAGCAATACAAGTTCAATTTGGAAATTGCTCCAGATCGAACGAGCCTCATGTCGATGGAAAAAGAGAAACCAAGAGTCAGTGAGGGCTTATGCACAAAGATGGAGGGACGAGGCCACGCACGTGCAACCCCCTTTGATAGAAACGGAGATGGTGACTTTGTTCGCCAATACATTCAAGGCACCTTACTATGAGCATTTAATGGGTAGCTCATCTCAACATTTCTATGATGTTGTACGTGTGGCGGAAAGAATCGAGCAAGGAATTAAAGCAGGCGCATAGCAGAGCCTTTAGAGAAGAAAGGTTTTATGGGAAGGAAAAGAGAAGGGGACGTTAACAATTTGGAAGGCGGATATAAAGGCAGAAAGTAAATTTCCACAGCCCACAAGCACCTACCTCTCAATCCCACGCATAAACTTTAACCAATCTTTTTTCACCTAACAAACAAATAACCAACCAAACTATCAAAATCACTACCAAAGACCCCACTCAGGATACACCTCAGAACAATTGCCACCATTACCCATGCCTTTGAAGGACATGTATGCCAAACTTTTAAGCATTGGGCAAGTAGCTCCTATCCCTACACTACCGCTAACAACCACCATTCCCAATTTGGTACAAGCCCGATTTGACTTGCGAGTACCACGGGGGTAATCTGGGCATGGGATTGAAACCTGCTATGCATTCAAGAAGAGGTTATTGGAGCTTATTAAGTTAGGATGGGTATCCTTCGAAGACAAGCCCAATGTTAATTCAAACCCATTGCCTAAACATGTTCCAAAACAGTGGCGGAATAGGCATGATCGAAGTGGGAAATCAATGCAAGGTGTTGAAGGTGCGATGAAAAGGTTGTACGACATGTTAGTACAATCAGGATTTCTAGCGGTGAAGGAGGTAAGCCAATTGGAGAGGGGGGACTTACTGTGAGTTCCATGGAAGAGAAGGACATCACATTGAGGATTGCACCGAGTTTTGCGAAAAGATTGCTAAAATGTTGAGGATGGGACAATTAAGGATTGAACCAATGGAGAGCAGGTGTGAAGTAAGTATGACGGAAGGTCAAGATCAGATGGCAAGGAGTTTGCAGGGTTCAACAGACTGCTAAACGGGCCCCCAAGGCTGATCTTGGTTAAACCGTCCTGCACAAAAGAGAATCACCAATGCCATGCCGTACAATTATGGGTATGCCTCCAACGTTAGAGCTCCTCTTCCTTTGTTCCAGACGGAGATAAGTGGTTTGACCAGAAGTGGTCGTTGCTTTACGCCTGAAGAATGGGAGGAAGGAAAAGGGTAAGAAGTGGTAGATCTGGACAAAGCACCAGAAGTTAATAAGCCAGTAACGGAAGAGAATCAAATGAATTTTTGAAGTTGATCAAGCATAGCGAATATTGCATAGTGGATCAACTAAAAAAGACTCCAGCTCGGATTCCCTTATGTCCTTGATACTCAGCTCTGAGCCGCATCGGAATGCCTTGCAAAAGTAATTAAATGAGGCATATGTACCTCAGACATTGAGCATAAAACTATGGAGCATTTAGTGGGG
This sequence comes from Populus alba, assembly GCF_005239225.2. Lineage (NCBI taxonomy): Eukaryota > Viridiplantae > Streptophyta > Magnoliopsida > Malpighiales > Salicaceae > Populus > Populus alba. The sequence goes on from NC_133288.1 coordinate 6,890,278, forward strand.
GAGGATCCATGCAACTGATTACTCTACTTCACGGCTGATGAGCTGATGCTGAAGGTACCGACACAACAAGCCTTTATACATCACGGTTAGGTGCAAAGACTGCCTCGTAGGGAAAGGTGCTCGTCGATAATGGCTCGGCCCTGAACGTATTGCCAAAGCACATTTTAGAAGAAATGCCGATTGATGAATCTCATATGAAGCCAAGTACTATGATGGCTAGAGCATATGATGGCTCACCTAGGCCAATACTTGGGACTTTAGAAGTGGAGCTATATGTGGGACCGCAGATGTTTCTAGTGACACTTCAGGTTATGGATATTCACCCTTCCTATAGTATGTTGTTGGGAAGACCTTGGATCCACGCAGCGGGGGCAGTAGCTTCATCATTACACCAATGTTTGAAGTACATCATGAATGGGATGTTAGTAACCGTCAGGGCTGAGGAGGCAATAGCCATGACAAAGAATGTGGCTGTGCCTTTCATCGAAGCGGAGGATTGCAAGGATAAACAATATCCATGCTTTTGAGATCGTGAACACTGACTGGGTACCAGAAAACACCGTGTTAAGAAGACCAAGGATCTCAGAAGCAGCCAGGATGGCAAGTCTATGTTTCTTGAACCGTGGGGTCCCCGTCGATATAACTCGCTTGCGGAATACCAGAAGGGGTTAATCGACAAGGAAGAGAAAGGCTGATCAAAGATTTGGGCTAGGATATCAACCTAACCAAGAAGATTATCGTTGGGCTACTGATCGGAGAAGGACAAGAAGGATGGCTAGAATTAAAGGAAGAGATCTTGAAGAAGAACAGCTGGAAATCCCTCCCCTTAGCGTATCATTCCCAAGAGCTGCATACATAGTGCAACATGATAAGGGAGCTGAAAGCCTGGGTCTAGAGTTGGCAAATATGAGCATAAACACTTGGAGGGGAAGGAGAAGGAAAAGGTGATGCGAAAGAAATAGCAAGAAAAGAAGATGAAGTGCTGCCACAACTGACTATCCATACACTAGAAGAAGTCTCCGCCAAGACCTGTGTGCGCAAGCTGGCTCCAGGCGAAAAGTTTTCAGAATTGGGTGACACAAGAAGCTCCAGTGGTTTTCAAAATGTAAACCAACCTTTGTTTTGCCTTAGAATGTTTTTGTCATTTGCTTATGCTTGCTTTATTTTCTCTAGTTGACACAATCGAGGCTCATGATGTCAGCTAGATTCTATGTTTGTCATGGAGCCCACCTTTTCCCTTTGAATAAATGTGAGATCATGCACTTTTTTCAAAAAATTGATTATTTATATATGCATTTACACCAAGCACTTCCCGCTTTCAGGAATCCTGAAAGCGGATCTCCTACAACATCACATACAGAATCTAGCATCAAAGAATAAATGGCCAAACTTGAACGAGCATGTAATATCTATGGAAGAAGAAGAGTGGGATGAAAGCAATATCAGTGAATTCAACCAGGCTAGTAGAACAACAGGAACAAGACTTGGAAGCCTGCATAGCGAGGAACTCGAAACTATCAATGTGGGCAATGGTCAGCTCAGGAAAGAGTTGAAAATAGGTACCTTAATTACTTCTGAACAAAGATAAAACTGATACCTATTACAAGAATATTCGGATGTCTTTGCTTGGTCATATGAGATATGCCCGGTTTGGATACAAGTATTGTAGAACACAAGAATACCGTTGGGAAGAAGGGTATAAGCCAGTCAAGCAGAAACTGAGGAGGGCCCACCCGGACGTCTGGATCAAGGTCAAGGCAGAAACTCGAAAAGCAATGGGAATGCTGGCTTTCTAGAAGTAGTTAGATATCCGCAATGGGTATCTAACATTGTTGTGGTGCCTAAGAAGGAAGGGAAGATTAGAGTTTGTGTAGATTTTCGGAATTTGAATAGAGCTAGTCCTAAGGATGATTTTCCTCTAACCAACACATAGATGTTTTAGTGGATAACGCTGCCTTATGCGAGAGTTCCACTTATTCTTTATGGACGGTTTTTCAGGATACAATCAAATAAAATGGCTCCCGAGGATAAGGCAAAAACAACTTTTGTCACAGCCTTGGGGGACCTACTGCTACAAGGTCATGCCATTTGGGTTAAAGAATGCGGGGTGCAACATAATCAAAGAGCAATGGTGACTCTATTCCACGACATGATGCACAAAGAAATTGAGGTGTATGTAGATGATATGATTGCCAAGTCTAAAAAGGAACAAGATCATGTGGAAGTTTTAAGGAAGTTATTTGAGAGGTTGAGGAAGTATGAACTAAGGCTTAATCCTGCAAAATGTTCATTCGGAGTTAAATCGGGCAAGCTGTTTGGGAATTTGTGGTAAGCGATAGAGGCATAGAGGGTGGATCCAGACAAAGTAAGGGGCCATTCAAGCTATGTCATCCCCTAAGACGGAGAAAGAAGTAAGAGGATTCTTGGAAGGTTGAATTACATTGCTCGATTTATAGCTCAGCTAACAACAACATGCGAGCCTATATTTCGACTTACTAAGAAAAAGAACCCGGGAACCTGGAATGAGGAGTGTGAGGAGGCATTCAATAAAAAATCAAGCATTATTTACAAAATCTCACCTTTACTGGTACATCCTGTATCAGGGAAACCTCTAGTATTATATCTAACCGTAACTGAAGTAGCCATGGGATGTGTATTGGGTCAGCATGATGAAACCGGAAGGAAGGAAAGAGCTATTTATTACTTGAGTAAGAAATTCACTGAATGTGAGTCCAGATACACGGAGATAAAAGCTGTGTTGTGCATTGGTGTGGGCGGCAAAGAGGGGTTGCGACAATTACATGTTATACTATACCACTTGGTTGATTTCAAAATTGGATCCTCTGAGGTATATTTGTAATAAGCCTTTTCTCTCAAGTCGAATTGCAAGGTGGCAGGTTTTATTGGCAGAATATGCACATAGTGTACATGACAAGGAAAGCCGTAAAAGGGAGTGCCATTGCAGACCATCTGGCCGATAATGCTGTTGAAGATTACGAACCTTTGGATTTTGATTTCCCTGATGAGATATATCGTCAATAGAAAAGGAAGAAGAGAAGACAGATTGGTGGACCATGTTTTTTTGACGGGGCAGTAAATGTACATGGTAACGGGGCAGGGGCGGTAATAATCTCTACCCTAATAAGAAACAATACCCAGTTTCGGTCAAAACTACATTTTGAGTGTACCAACAATACAGCTGAGTACGAAGCTTGTATACTCGGTTTAGAAGCGGCAATTGGAGTTAAAGATAAAGAAGATAGATGTATATGGGGATTCAATGTTGATCATCTGCCAGGTCAAAGGGGAATGGCAAACCAAGAGGAAAAGTTGAGGCCGTACCAGGAATACCTATCCATGCTAGCAAAGGAATTTGAAGAAATTAGATTCACCCATCTAGGAAGGGAGGGGAACCATTTTGCGGATGCTTTGGCCACACTAGCTGCTATGACTACCATTGACCTTCAAATGCAAGGTACAACCGGTACACACATTGATATTAGAAATGATCCAAGCGCACTGTTGTTTAGTCGAAGGAAGAGGTGGACGGACAACCTTGGTATTACGATATCAAGAATCTTTGTGCGGAAATCAGGAATATCCGGTGGGAGCTTCTAAAACGGATAAGAAAACCTTGAGAAGGTTGGCTATAGACTTCTATTTAGATGGAGAGATTTTATATAAAAAGATCATTTGATGGTACCCTGTTAAGGTGTTTGGATGAAGCAGATGCTAGAAAGGCATTAAGAGAGGTCCATGAGGGGATTTGCTCAACCCATGCTAGCGGGCACATGATGGCAAGGAAAAATCCAAAGGGCTGGTTATTTTTGGATGACACTAGAAAAAGATTGTATCAACTATGTCAGAAAATGTCCACAAATGTCAAATTTACAGTGATAAGGTCAATATGCCACCAGCTCCTCTGTTTAACTTAACATCTCCATGGCCTTTCGCGATGTGGGGAATTGATGTGATTGGACCTGTAAACCCAAAAGCGAGCAATGGTCATAGATTTATCCTCGTGGCTATTGACTACTTCACAAAATGGGTAGAAGCCGGGTCATTTGCTCATGTGACACAAAAAGTGGTGAAGAAATTTATTGAGAGAGATTTGATATGTCGGTATGGTCCCCCAGAAAGATTATAACTGATAATGGCCCAGAATTTCAACGGCAAGATGATAATAGAGCTCTGCACTAAATGGAAAATCAAGCATTCCAATTCTTCGCCATATAGACCAAAGATGAATGGGGCGGTAGAAGCTGCTAACAAGAATGTCAAAAAGATTGTTCAGAAATGGTAGTCACCTATAAGGATTGGCATGAGATGTTACCGAATTTGCCCTTCATGCATATCGCACCGCAGTTCGAACCTCAACAGGGACTACCCCATATTCTTTGGTGTACGGTATGGAAGCAGTGATGCCTTTGGAAGTGGAAATCCATCGTTAAGAGTGTTAATAGATTCTGAGATAGAAGAGGCCGAGTGGGCCAGAGTGAGATACGAGCAATTGAACTTGATCAGTGAGAAGAGGATGGCCGCAATATGTCATCACCAATTTATCAGAAACGAATGGCTAAGGCGTATGATAAGAAGGTTAGACCCGCGTTTGTTTCAAGAAGGGGATCTAGTATTGAAGAAAAATATTGTCATTAGCAGGAGATGATCGATAGCAATGGGCACCAAATTATGAGGGTCCCTTATGTAGTAACAAAGGCATTCTCAGGAGGAGCGTTGAAGTTAGCTAGAATGGATGGAGAAGATCTAGCTCGGCCTGTGAATTCTGACTCTGTAAAAAGATATTACGCTTGATGTAGTTCCTTCAAATCAATAAAGCAAAGTTTTGGCCATTGATTTCTTTCCTTTTGTGCATTGATCTCACAACAATCTTTTTTGCATTAATCCCAACAGTGCATCTCCTCACTCATTTAAAAAGTTGCATCGACTGAACGAATTTCTTCTCTATATAAAAGCTAAACTAGGATTACACCTCTACACTGGGGGCAATACAAGATGTTTTTATACGGAAAGCCTATAGATTTGAAAACCAAGCTAAAGCATTTTGACAAAAGCAATGACATAAAAGCAAGAACAAGTCTTACATTTTGAGAAAAGGGCTACTTGAGGAAAGTCAAATACTTTTTCCTACCAAGAATATGATAAGAAAAAAGGCAACACGAGAGATGAATCCGGCATACGACTTCAAAAGCACGCTCATGTTACGAGGAAGTCCCCATGAACTAGAAAAGAGGATGGGGGCTATGTTTCAAAAACCAGGTACGAATGCATGCATTGCATCTAATCATAAAGTCATTGCACGTATGTTTTTTTTATCGTTACAGGAGGAGATCTTAGTGCATTCCAACGAAAGAATCATTGAGTTGAGTCTAGAACAGAAAGAAGAGAAGATAATATTTTTCAGACCCCGCCAGCAGGAAGAACGACATCGATAGCAATTGGTAAAAGGGAATCGTCAGATGAGATTCCAAGTTGTTTGGTTAAAAGAGATCGCAAGAAGGGATCTCGTTTTTTTTTCGATGAAGATCGCCAGAAGGGACCTCATATTTCAGCTTTGAATAAAAGGGAATCGCCAGATGGGATTCCAGGTTGCTTGAGATCGCCAGAAGAGATCTCGTGTTTCACTATTATGGAGGTCGCCAGATGGGACCTCATACTTTGTTGGTTAAAAGGAATCGCCAGATGGGATTCCAGGTTGTTTGAGATCGCCAGAAGGGATCTCGTGTTTCACTATTGTGGAGGTCGCCAGATGGGACCTCACACTTCACATTGGTTAAAAGGAGTCGCCAGATTGGGATTCCAGGTTGTTTGAGATCGCCAGAAGGGATCTCGTGTTCCACTATTGTGGAGGTCGCCAGATGGACTCACATTTCACATTGGTTAAAAGGAGTCGCCAGATTGGATTCGCAGGTTGTTTGAGATCGCCAGAAGGGATCTCGTGTTTCACTATTGTGGAGGTCGCCAGATGGGAACCTCACACTTAATGTTGGTTAAAAGGAATCGCCAGATGGATTCCAGGTTGTTTTGAAATCGCCAGAAGGGGTTTCGCATTTCACTATTTTGGGAGGTCGCCGGATGGACGTCATAACTTCATGTTTGTTAATAGGAATCCCAGATGGGATTATAAGTTTGATTAAAGGAGATCGCCAGAAGGGATCTCGCATTTCGATATTTTTCAAAAAGGGGTCGCCAGAAGGGACCTCATATTTCATTTTTTTAAAGGGAATTTCCAGATGGGATTCCGATGGCGAAGAGGATTGTTGTAAAGAAAGAGTTTCAGATCGATCCAGCTTCGACCCAGATCAGTTTTCGGGAGTTTAGTTGGGACTATCTTTATAAAACTTACTGCGCAAAACCTTCGCTCCGTAAGCTCTATAAAGAGGGGGCATCTGTTGTAACCATTTTGGGTCCCCGTAAAAAATAAAATAGATAGCCAAAGAAGGTTAGAAAAAGGACAAGAGGCAGAAGCGCTCGGAAAATGGTCAGAAAATTGGTCAAGGAGTATAAAGATACAAAGATTGGATTTTTTGACAAAATATTCTTGAAGGATGAGAACCCTATTGAGAAGAAAATTTTGAATTTTGAGGAGAGAGAAGCCCAAATTTGGATGTTTATGGGTTTAATTGATTTTTTTATTGGATTTATAGGGGATTTGATTGCAAGAAATTGATTTTTTAAGTCAATTTGGGCTTTAAATTGAAGAAATTAAAGTTCTGGGGCAAATTATGATTTTTAGGAATTTATTAAGTCAAATCAGGGGCTTAATTGCATAAATATTGAAGTTTAATGGCCAATTAGGGGTTTAATTGTGAAAATCCGAAACCAGGGACCAATTTGGAAAAGGCGCAAAGATAGGGGGGCTGTTTGGAGTTGATTGAGGGGCCTAATTGAAGAAATTGGAAGTTTATTGATCAATTGAGGGCTAAATTGCATAATTTAGAGGCCAAGGACCAAAGTGGAAAAGGCGGCCAACTTGGCGGACAAGACCGAAACTGTCAGGGACGCAATTGAAAGGAACAAAAATAATTGGGGGACCGATGTGAATGTTGGCGCATTTCTGGCGCCACATTTAAATGAAACGGCGCGTTTTCTCCAAAACGACGCCGTTTCATGCATTTTAAAAAAAAAAAAAAAAAAAAAAAAAAAAAAAAAAAAAAAAAAAAAAGAATAGAGACCAAACGGTGCCGTTTTGAACGGCACTGTTTCTCTTCTTCTTCTCCCCCCGCAGGCGTAGCAGAGGAGAGGAAAACCGGGGTTTTTGTCCCCGCCTCTCTCCTCACGTGCCATGGCCCGACGCCCCACACTTTGGGACCCCCGAAGCCGAAGCCGATGGCCGATGGCCGACCACCCGCCGCGCCACCGAACCCGAGAGAAGCACCTTGGCAGCGGCGCCTGCCGACCGACCGACCAGCACGCCTTGTTCCCCCATGCATGCCCCGATATTGCCTATAAATAGAGAAGAAGCAGAATAAAAAAAAAAAAAGGGAGGAGGGGACCCGAAAGAAAGAACCCGAGACAGTTAGAGAGAGAGAGAGAGACCGAAAGAGAGAGAAACCACAAAACTTACGAAACCGTGACTGAAAACCCATGGTTTGAAAAGCTTGGGATAGTTGAAACCGAGAGGGGACATCCAGAAGTTGAAGCAGAAGCGAGCGAACCGAAGGAGGTGGTCTCGGTCCACTTGGAAACCACCGTGAGCTAAGCCGCTGCCATCGCCGCCACCGCGGCCTCCGCCAGCAAGCCACCGTCTTCGCCGCGCCAGGTACGCCATCCTGACCCCCCTGCATTTTATTGTGAGGCCGGCGTAGTTTGGCCTCCTGCATGCAGAATCGTTTCTGCATGCAGGAGGCATGGGGGGGAAAATAATCCCCCCCCCGTTCATTTCTTTTTTTCTTTTGGGCCAGACAGGGTCTGGCCCAATGATTTGGGGCTGGGCCGGTTTGGCCCAGATTGCGGGTCTGGGCCGGTCCGGCCCAGAAGACAAGACACTGTTGGGCCGAGTCCGGCCCAACGTCTTTTGGGGCTGGAGTCTGGCCCAATTAATTGGGCCGGCCCAGCCATTTAATATATTATATTATATTATATATATTATTATATTATGCATGTGTGTGTATATATATATATATATATATATTTTTTTTTTCTTCTAAAAAATAAAAAAAAAATTAAAAAAATTTGAAAAGTAAAAAAAAATATATTGTTGTTCTTGGTATATATTGATTTGTTTTTTTTTTTTTACTATGGGGATATAATTTCAGTATTTAAAAAAACACCTGTTTTCGTAAAAAAAAAAAAAATGTTTTGTTTTCATGCATACGGCCAACACACTAGCATGTTTTGAATGTTCTTTTTATAAAAAAAAAAAAAAAAAAATATATTGGAGCTTTGAAAATGTGTTTTCGCATAGATTTCTTAAACACAAAAAAATCATTTTTTGCATTTGTGGATTTTACAACCCGTTTGTAAAACTCCAAAGGGTATTGGCCAATATTCCAAAAATATAAAAATCTTATTTTGGGAGGAGAAGTTGTGATTATTGTTCACCGCTAATGTTTGGATGAAGAAATCCTTAAAGGGACGAACATCCAAAATATTATCGGGAGTAATAAATCAAACGCACATGTTTGAAAGAAGCTTTGGCTGCAATCGAGGATATTTCAAATTTTTTTTTTCTCCACGGTTTACGAGCCGTGAAAAGTAAATTTTTTTTAGAAATTGTGAAATTTTCTTCGTTCTTTTTATTCTCTTTTCCTTGCGATTTACGAGTTGACGGGATTAGAAAACACCAACACCATAGACTATAGAGCAAACCAAACACCAAGCAGCCTACCTTAGGTAGGGCGTATTAGGGGTGCTAGTACCTTCCCTTTACGCAACCAGTCCCTTGCCTTAGAATTTCTGAAAGACCAGTTAGGGTTCCTAGTGACCAAATACTAGGTGGCGACTCCAAAGAACCAAATCCTTAGAACACAACGAAAATCGCCAGCCGATGTCGTGCCTTCATAAATTTTTTGTAAAGGGGTGTGACAACCCAGGATCTCATTTAAAAGTATTAACATCAATTTCAACTCTTTGAGGTTTGAAATGGGGCTATTCACTACGATTTTACACATCAACATCGGAAGGAGAGTGTCCTTTACTGGTTGATGTTTGTTTGTTTGGTTTAAAGAATGAAAACATAGTTTTTCCTCTCTTGTTTTCTTGATTTTCCATTATAATTTATAACCTATTCAAGTAAAAGGAATTAGGGAAGTCAGGTGCAAGATGAAAAGATACTAATGCCACAATAAAATATTCATAAAATGCAGAATATACAAGGATAAACTAGTGATGCAAACTACTGGGAGATTTGGAGAACTTAACTTTGAAATAACCAGTAAATTATTAGTACTAGACTACTAGTGTGTAAGCATGCATCCATTTCTAGGGTACAGTCTACTGTTTACTCCATCAACAATCTACTGTAATGAATGTGAAACATTGAATTCAAAATGAAAAGTCATGGTTTGTAAATTCTTACTTGATGATTTTACATTCTTGCGGCTCTTTGTATAGATTCTTCTTCAAAATCCAAGCTAAAATTGTATATTGTTGAGAAGAAAAATAGCTAAAACCCCAAGTTATTTAGAAGACATGTAAACCAATTAATTATTTATATTTAGATAAATTTGCTGTAAAATATAATAATTAATTAGTATTGCAAGGAAAGGTGAGTGGCTAATTAACTAATGTTGCTAGGGAAAGTAAAGTGGCGGCTAATGGCTAGTAATTAATTTGTATTGCAAGGAAATGTGGGACATTAGGTTTGCAAGATAGAGAAAGTGGGATATAAGTTTGCTGTGTAAAAATGAAAGGAAAAGTGGATCACTTTTTTTTTTTTTTTTTTTAACCTGGGCTACATCCCTCTTTAGTCTTTTACAAGGCTCCGCCCATGCCAATTTGTTGGATTTTAACAGAATAAAAATGCAAAAGAGAACAAATATCGACTTCTTGTTTAACTTCACTGTTTCACTGTTTTATTGATCATGCAGGCTTGATGGAAAACATTGAAAAATAAAGCTTTAAAGGCAAGTAACAAGAACATTATCTCCTACTGTTACGTAAGAGAATTCAAAGGATAATAACTAAACAAAAGGATTATATAAATCCTAACAGAAATTGACAAATTCAAATAGCTAGTGTTTTATTAAAACTAAAACTCATATGAGCTTCCACATCAGTAGATTTCACATCAGCAGCTTCTTCGTCAGCAACTTTTGAGACATGAATTCAACAGTCACTCACTTTGACTGGAGATGCCGCACCCCCTAGTACCTATTATGAGCCAAGCTTCTTCTCATTACATTAAACCATACATGGAAGGAGCCTAACCTTATCATTCTCAATCATAATGACGAAGACAGGTCCATCTTGCCCACAGTGAGGCTTGTAAGAATATGGGCAGCCATCAGAATGTGCATGGAGGCTTTATGGAATCACCACAGCCAATGAAAGAATGATCTTTGCTCATTGTCTCGCACTGCCAGGTTATGACCCATCTAAAAATATTATGCATGATTGCGTATATTAAAAATATTATTTTAAAATAATTATTTTTAAATAAAATAAATCTTATAAATTTTTTTTTTAAAAAAATCTTTAAAAATTAAATATAAAACAAAACAATTTTTTAAATCAAGAAAAACAAAACAATATTATTATAGTGAAATGGCAACGCGTATAGAGTTTCTGTTCATTTCCTTTTATTATTTAAAAAATTAATGAAATTTTCTTTTAGATCATCTCCTATTATTCCAAGAATTTTACTAACCAGCCTAAGAACTACGAAGAAAATCATTCATTTTGAGGGAGCCAAGTCATTGAACACTTAGGCGAAGATCATCCCACACAAAGCACAATAGAATTTGACATGAGGCAATGGAATGAAAAAAGTAATTACCATTTCTTTCTATCCATAACATTCCACCACAATTAATTAATTTGTTAAATGACAAAAAAAATTTGCTGCATATTATCCCTTTAGTTAAAAAGTTAATATTTAGTTTGATATATAACATGCTCGTTGGGAGAAAGAAGTGAAGTTGAAATTACAAATAAAGTTGAGAAAATTTTGAAGCTGCATTTATATATACAAGTGCTAAGATTGTACAATAGTAATTGTAAATCAAAATTTGTTAAATATATATTAGACCATGCAGCAAAGATGTTTGGTTTATCATTGCAAAGACATGCTAAACAAAATATATCTAACAAAATCTTAAAGTTTATACATGTCTAAAAATATAAAAATAACCAATGACAAACATGCTTTCAATATAAAAAATGATAATAGAATTATAACATGCATTCTAATTATATAATCAATCTTACAATTGATATTAATTCAAAGTTCTAGAATATTTACTAGTAATAAAAATTATCTATATTTAAATTAAAACAAATAAGAGTATTTACTTGTTGAAGCATTTTAAAGTAATGAAAGTTTTATTGTTATTAATGATGAATATTTTATCACTAAGATTTATTGTTTTCTCACTTGTGTAACTAGTATATTTCTGATATACTTCCTAATATTTTAATAACACCATCTTAATTTAGATTTATTTTTAACATGGTGTTTGAACAAAAAAATATATTAAGTTTTTAATATATAAAGCCGGAAAACGTTTTTGTTGTTATCTAGCTGGCTTCAACCTGCCACGTCTATTGCTGCATATTAAAATAACTTCTATATAGTTTAATTTAAAATTTAAAAAAAGAAAGAAATTAGATTGTAAGTTTTTAAGATTGACGTGATAAATGTTTGAGTTTGAATATTCTTCTTGAGAAGGCAGAACAAGTGATGCCACCGGAAAGAAGATTTGCAAGGGAAGAAGCTGCACTCAGGAATTTCATGCATCTCTAAATCCTCACATTTTTTTAGAATTTGATTCAGGATTAAATTTGAAGGTTAAATCTTAAAAGAAATGAAGTGTTAAAAGTATAAAAAAATAGCAGTTAAAAAAGATAGTGTAATGTATATATTATATATAAATATGTACTCAATAAATTTTATATCATTATTCAAATCAAATATAATATATGTTTGTGGGGAGAGGAGCAAGACAAGTAATGTTTTTAAGAATAAAAACAGGAAATCCAGAAATCCCAAAAAACTTTCCCCTCAACATTCTTTTGCCTCTACCTCCATCACCAACCACCAAAGTTAAATCTAAAATCAAATACAATTTTAAACTTCAGAAAAAGGGGAAGGGGTGGGGGATTAGGAACATTTTTCTTTGACTGGACAAACAATGTCAATGTCAAAGTCAAACCTATGATCACGTGTAACAAAATTCATTGAATTTAAGGGCCAGACATATTTCTCGGACCGAAAAAAAGAGAAGACAAGTGAAAGCTTGGATCATCATAACCATACAAAGATTCAAGAACAAAATAATGACAGTCAATACGTTAATCAATAACTGAGAAAAAACCAAAACTACATTTCAAGCAGAAACTGGCCTAGAAGATGAAAAACTGAACATACAGTTTAACTGATCAGTGCTCGATTGTTAACACAATGTAACCTGTTATTTATCATGCAGAACGGTAAAGTTATAAGGATCGGAGAAGAGAAAAAGAGCCTAGCATGATTGATAAGAGCTTGTCAACTAGCCAAGGTGCTTGCCCAAAACCAAATGGAAGGTGCCCAGTAATATATATACTGCACCCAACTAAGATGGTGGGGGGCAAGTCGTCCTTGGCTACCAAACAAGCTCTTATCTTCATGTAAGGCTATTGTCTCGAATTTATACTCGATCAAACCAGTGCCAAGCCTTATCCTGTGTGCTACAGAGGTTTGCAGAACACTGGAAAGCATGCAAGGAACAGCGTCTTTGGGAAGAAAACAAAGGTCTAGCATGAAGAGCTGCCTGTCATGGTAGTCAAGCTGACGATTGCCTGGGAACTAACTTGTATATTCATCTAAAGTTAGACCTCTCTTCATCGTCCTTGGCTACCAAACAAGACTCTTCATCTTCGTGTTAGACCTCGCTTCTCAAGTTCATGCTCAAATGGGGTAATGAGTCTAGGTTCTCATAATGTCCATTTATAGTAAACGATAGAATAACGATCACTAGACTTAGCGGTGGCATTACATGGTAGTATTCGATTCTTTTCAATCCAGCTGCTTTTTCTCAATTATAAGCCTCTTGCCCATGATCATGGAACATATTCACTGATGCTCTGCTATTATCTTGAAATACTACTGTTTTAATTTGACCTTAATTTAATTGAAAGCAAAAAAGGACGCATAAGATCTAACAGCAAGAGATGATTGTGACGTGACACCATTGTTATAAGATGGATGAAGGGTTCTACCACCCTAAACCTTTCCCCTCACTCCGCTTCAAGACAGGGTCAATATTCCACCAACTTGAGATGAGATGTTCTCCCCTTTAAAGTAGATTAAAGTCAACGCGTTTGCCACGCTCAAGAGAGGATAGGATAGGTATTCTACGATTTACATTGGTTGACTCTGTGAGGTTTTGGAATCCCGATTGATTGTGTTGCTGATAATGATGATGCTCTGTACATGCATGCATTGCAGCAGCAACTATCGAATTGTAGAAATATTTGAGTAGATTTCTCCTACATGAAGATCAGGATTTGAGAATTATTCGAATCGAGTTATCTTGGATAGAGTTGCAAATATTTAAGTGATTAAGAAAAGGAAAAGACGACAACATTTCTGCTCTAAATGAGGAGATCTCAGTAATGGTTGTTCTTGCTTATCTAATTCTGACTTGTTCAGAAATCTCTCCAGGACAAGTCCTTTGCTCATCACTTTCTTAATTATTTCTAGGCAGTTCTCTGCATTTTAAGCAGTAACCACTGAATTAATATATATAATATATATATATTATATATATATATATATATATATATATATATAAAGCTGTATACGCAGAAATAAAAATAAATACATTAAAATTAAAATGATTAAAAAATATAAAAAATTATAATTTAAAACTAAAAACAATTTAAAAAAATCTTTAAAAGTTCAATTCAATTGCAATACTAAACACCAAGTTTCATGGGCTATAACGAAAGGTTCTTGTTTATCACGTCACACCTTCTTTTTCTTCCCAGTGTCACAAGCTCTTGACATCAGCTAGCTTGTGATTAAACTTCCACATTTCACAAATACAAGTATCATCATTTGGAAAACATGGTGACAGAAACCTTGAAAGGCACTCCAGTTATTCTTTTTTTGAAACAATGTTTATCTCTGTATTTTATTTGAAGGCTATTCGTCACTGGCTGGTCGAAATTTGCAGTACAGCATTGAATAAATTAATTATTATATTGTTGTGATCTTGACAATTTGATCTTGCATGGTCCAATGTAAGAAGGTAGGGTTTGGGGAAATGATACCATCAATGGTGGAGGAAATAGTGGACGGTGGGGGGGGGGGGGGAGTAGTGCCATCCAAGGTTATCAAAATCGCGTTTTGACTCGTAAAATCGTATGATTTTACGAGTCAAAACATGCATTACGGGTTGAATCGGTTGAAAAAATCGAAAATAGGTAAAATCGGGTTAAAATTGGGTAAAATCGCAAAAATCGGATGAAATCGCGTAAAATCGCGATATTAGGACCGATTGTACGATTTTAATAGAATTGCTGCACTGAAAGTTCCCACAATGTCCACCTGTCAAACGCCTATTGGAATTTGCTTTTCCCATTCACGTGACTCTTTAGTCTTTGGTCTTCACTTCGATCTTTAGATTAAGTTAATTTAATGATCCCATCCCATTCACGTCTGCTTCGGTCTTCCACCTGCCAGGCTGCCTCATCATTGCTTCCTGCAATTTACTGAATAGCCTATCACAGACCTGAAAACATGATTGGATGTGATGTTCAGCAAAATAGCGTAAGAGCACGCAAGCAAGAAGAAGAACTAAACTGCTTCATAGAAAATGGATTTATGAAAGGCAAATTACTTTTTAATATTTGGTGATATTATATAACATATAAATTGAAAAAAAAAGTTAATATTTAATAATATCATAAAAAAATAAATTAGAAAATAATTTATTAATTTTATTAAGTTAGATAATGTCATAAATATTTGGTGTATTTTAAGATGCTTGAACTATATATAAATTTTTTATTTGAAGGCTTAAAAATATGTATGAATTTTATTTGAAAACATGTTTTTTAATGTGCTTGAACTATGTATGAATTTTTATTTGAAACATGAATTTTTTTTAATGTATTTTAAAATTCCTTACGATTTTACGATTTTACGATCCGTTTTTACGATCCGATTTTGTGAACAGCTTTTCGTTTCGTTCTAAAATCGCGATTTTAACAACCTTGGTGCCATCTATGTACCCGAAGAGGTTTTCGCCTCTAAGATGAGGGACGATTTGAGGGAGCCATAAGGGATAGTTGTCCTGAGTGAGTTTAACGGGATTGAAGTTGGTGAAGGTGATCAAAGGAGGGGTTTAAGTGGAGGAGAGGGTTGCTACTACAAACATAGTGAGAGGGGATGAAAGAAAGAAAGAAAGAAATTGACGTAAGTCAGGTGTGCTCTAATACCATGTAAAACTTATAATATATTTACTGCAATGCTATAACACAAGTTTTGTTCTTATATTTATAATAGGAGATGGATATATACAAACATTTAAGAGATAAGCTATGAGGGTTGAGATACACTTGAAATGATCTTAGCTTGATCCTTATCTCTTTCTGTAGTAGTGGATGAGCTGAGTTTAACTGTGTTGTTGGTGGGTTTGACTAGGTCTCTAATAGAAACTGAGTAAATAAAATAAAAAAAATATTATGCATGATTGGACATATTAGAAATATTATTTTAAATAAAATAAAGCTTATAAAATAAAAAAAATCTTTAAAAATTAAATATAAAACAAAAAATTTTTTATCGGTCTATAAGCAATGGGTCAACTTCTCCATCCAACAGTGCCGCCGCTAATAGCAAGAACTGTGCTTGAAATAGGGGCTGAGCCACGTTCATACATGCACTGAATCTGTTCCTTGTAGCCGAACAAAGATTTGTCAAGTATAGCTGGAGTTAGCTCCATGACATCCCCCATCTTTAGTTTGCAAGTCACATTATACACTGGCTGATGGTTCAGCCTTGGCCTCAACTCTTCCTTCACAGGAAACCCATATGGGGACCATCTTGAGCTCGTACGCCTAGCCCTTTCCAACAGATCCATCACTGTTGAGTTTTTAGGAAACTCTTGCACAGACATCTGCAATATTCACAAAGCATGCATATTCAGTAAAAGACTAGTCAACAATTTACTTTTCTTTGGTCACTGTTGGATTTTAACAGAATGAAAATGCAAAAGAGAACAAATATCGACTTCTTGTTTAACTTCACTGTTTTATTGATCATGCAGGCTTGATGGAAAACATTGAAAAGTAAAGCTTTAAAGGCAAGTAACAACAACATTATCTCCTGCTGTTACGTAACAAAATTCAAAGGATAATAACTAAATAAAAGGATTATATCAATCCTAACAGAAATTGACAAATTCAAATAACTAGTGTTTTATTAAAACTAAAACTAAAATTCATGTCAGCTTCCACATCAGCAGATTCCACACCAGCTGTTTCTTCATCAGCAACTTCTTTGTTAGCAGCTTTTGAGACATGAATTCAACACTCCTCTTTGGCTCTGAAGCCGCAGACTCCAAGTCTCTGCCTAAAGAATTCATACTTAGCTTAAGGAAGTGGCTTGGTTAAAATATCAGCATTTTGATTTTCTGTTTTGTAATAGATTAGCTGTATTTCACCTTCTCTTTGAACTTCTCTTAGGAAATAGAGTTTCGGTTTGAAATGTTTCGTTTTGCCATCAAACACAGGATTTTTTGCAATTGCAATTGCAGCTTGATTGTCTACAAGTATTTGTGTGCTTTCCTTTTGCTCCATCTGCAGATCAGCCATTAACTTTCTAATCCAAATAGCCTGATTCACAGCAGCAGTAGCAGCAACAGACTCTGCCTCAGCTGTGGATTGAGCAATGACTTCTTGCTTCTTTGAACTCCATGAAAAAATGGCAGAACCAAAACTAAAACAATAACCCGAAGTGCTTCTCATGTCATCAATGCAGGTGGCCCAATCACTGTCAGAATAACCATGGAGTATGGAGTTTTTGACTTGACAAAACTTCAATCCATAGTCAATTGTTCACTTAATATATCCGACAATTCTTTTTGCTGCTTGAAAATGAATTTCACTTGCACAATGCATATACCTTGAAAGTATACTTGTAGCATTCATGATGTCAAGTCTTGTTGCAGTAAGATACATCAAGCATCCTATTAAGGTTCTATAGAGTGTTCCATCAATCTTTGCAACTCCATCTTCTTTGTAAAATTTCTCCTTTTGATTCATTGGTGTTGCTGTTAATCTGCACTCTTCCATGTTGAACTTCTTTAAAATCTCTTTGTCATATTTTTGCTGACATATGAAGATTTCATTCTGCTTTTATTGAACTACCATGCCGAGAAAGAATGTCATCTTCCCCAAGTCAGTCATTTCAAAGACATTCTTCATTTCTCTTTTGAACACATTAATATGCTCTATGTTACTTCCTGTCACAAGTAAGTCATCCACATAAAGAGAAACCACAAGCAATTCATCATTGATTTTTCTGAGATAAAGTGTAAATTCACTTAGACTTTTTGTAAAGCCTAAGTCTAACAAATGTGCATCAATCCTGCTGTACCAAGCCCTTGGTGCTTACTTTAAACCATAGAGAGCCTTTTTCAGCAAATATACTTTCTCCTCTTCTCCTTGAACAACAAAACCTTCAGGCTGCTCCACAAATATTTCCTCCTCCAAATATCCATTTAAAAAAGTATATTTAACTTCCATTTGATGTACAGTCTAGCCATTTTGAGTAGCAAGAGCAAGCATCATTCTTATAGTATCAAGCCTAGCAACCGGAGCAAAGGTTTCAAAGAAATCCACCCCAAACATCTGAGCATATCCATTGACAACAAGTCTTGCTTTGTGTTTATTTATAGAACCGTTAGCATTGAACTTGGTTCTATAAACCCATTTGACTCCTGTGGCCTTTTTATGTTCAGGTCTATTCAGAAGCATCCAAGTCTGATTCTTCTCAATCATCATAAGCTCCTCCTTCATTGTAGCCATCCAATGTTGATTTGCAGCAGCTTCTTCATTTCCTACAGGTTTAATTAATGCCACATTGCAACTCTGATAGATATCAGAAAGCAATCTGATTTTTGTAACAGATTCATCATCAACATTAGCATTCTCCTCTTGAAATTCAAGCTTATTTTTCTCCCAGTTCTAGCTTTCTGACTTAAATAATTGGATGTTTCTACTAACAATCACTTTGTTGTCTTGTGGAAGATAAATCCTGTAGGCTTTGGAGACTAAGCTGTAGCCTACAAAGATTCCAGGTTCTGCCTTTTTATCAAGTTTGTTTCTTTTGACTTGTGGAATGTAAGAGAAGCAAAGACAATCGAAAGTTTTTAAATTTTACAACTTTGGTTTATAGCCATACCATGCCTTAAATGGAGTTTTATGTTGCAGAGCTTTTGTAGGCAATTTGTTCAAAAGAAACATTGTTGTATTTGCAACCTCAGCCCATAAATTCTTTGGCAATCCTTTGTCATGTAATAAACATCTTGTCATCTTCATGAGTGTTCTGTTTTTTCTCTCAAAAACCCCATTTTGTTGAGGGGTATAAGGTGTTGTCAAATGATGTTCAATGCCTTCCTTTTCACAGAACTTGTTGAATTTTTTCTGAAGTATATTATGTTCCATTGTCTGATTTGACCACCTGTATTTTGTGTGTGCTTTGTTTTTCCACCCAAGCTTTGAACTTCCAGAAGATGTCAACAACTTCAGATTTATACTTCATTAAATAAATCCAACACATTCTTGTATGATCATCAATGAAAGTAATGCAATACTTACTGTCGTTTAATGATGATATTTTCAAAGGTCCTCCCACATCAGTATGCATTAGCTGTAGTTTTTGTGAAGCTCTCCAGCTTTTATTGTGTGGAAATGGGAGTCTTGTCTGCTTCCCATACTGATAGGCTGCACACAATGGAAGATCTTCTTCTAAATCAGGTAGGCCTTTCACAAGATTGTTCTTCTTCATAAAGAGTAGAGCTGTATGATGAAAATGCCCCAATCTTCTATGCCAAAGCATTGTACTGCTATTTTCTTCATGTACCGCAACTTGTTCTTCTTCTGTAAAATTCAAAGCAAAGCTTTTACTTTGCATCTAAATTTTAAATATTTCCTTGTTTTGTGCATCAGTAATCAAGCAAAACTTGTCTTCAAACAACACCTTATATCCTTTCTCAAGCAACTGACCAACACTCAAAAGATTTTGATTAATTTCAGAAACATATAAGACATCAGAAATTAATTTTAAACCTATGTTGCCTTTGATTGCCACAGTTCCTTTATCCTTTACTACAAGACTTGCCTCGTTTTCAATTCTCACTTTAGAAATGGTTGTTCTGTCAAGCTTTTTGAAAAGCTCTTTATCATAGGTCATGTGGCTGGTACAACCACTGTCTATAAGCAAGCTCTCTGTTGAGTTATTGGCAACAAAACATGATGTTACAAACAGTTGTTCTTCTTCAGGTTGTTCAACAACGGTTTTGACTTCTCCTTGTTGCTGTTGTTGTTGTTGAAATTTGCATACCCTTCCAATGTGTCCTAGCTGACCACACTTGTGAAATTTTATATTCGGCCTTCACCAACATCTGCTCTATGGATGGTTGGATTTTTTGCAGTAAGAACACAATGGAAATGTTATGTTGCTGCTGCTGTAATTTATGTTTCTTTGTTGTATATTGTTCTGTGATTTTGCAAAAAAAGCACCTTTCATAGAACATGCTTGTCTCATGAGTCTTCTTTGTTCTTGAGCATGCAGTGCATTCAGTTGCTCTGCCAAAGTGATGCTTGATACATCCTTTGAGTTTTCTATTGATGATATTGTAGCTTCAAATTTTTCAGGAACAGTAACAAGAATTTTTTGAACAATTCTAGAATCAGTGAATTCAATACCAAGAAGTCTTACTTTGTTTACAATGTCAAGAAGTCTATCAGAGTAATCCTTGATGGTTTCTGATTCATTCATTCTTTGCATCTCAAATTATCTGATGAGATTTAAAACTTGCATGCCCTTCACTCATTCATTCCCTTCATATTTCTTTTTGAGAAAGTTCTATATCTCATTTGCTGTCTTCAGAGTCATGATTCTGGTGAAGATTGAAGACGAGACAGCTGCAAATAAGCTCGCTTTTTTGCCTTTGATTTCTTTTGCTTGCTCTCTTTGTGATTTTTCATTTGAGCTATAGTTGGATTGTCAAGCAAAAAAGGAACCTCATATGTGTTTTCAACGGCTTCCCACTGATCATTTGCATCAAGGTAAGCTTCCATTGGAACAGCCCACACTTGATAGTTTGTTCCACCAAATACTGGTGGTGCCATCAAATTCACGAAGGCTTCTGATTTCATTTTGTTTTGATTGGTTTCTTAGAAGAATTGTAAGTGTTTAGGATAAGTGTTTAAGCTCTCTCAGTCTCACAGATCTCTCAAAAAAAAATCGGCTCTGATACCAATTTGTTGGATTTTAGCAGAATGAAATTGAAAAAGAGAACAAATATCGACTTCTTGTTTAACTTCACTGTTTTATTGATCATGCAGGCTTGATGGAAAATATTGAAAAGTAAAGCTTTAAAGGCAAGTAACAACAACATTATCTCCTGCTGTTACGTAACAAAATTCAAAGGATAATAACTAAATAAAAGGATTATATCAATCCTAACAGAAATTGACAAATTCAAATAACTAGTGTTTTATTAAAACTAAAACTAAAATTCATGTCAGCTTCCACATCAGCAGATTCCACATCTGCTGTTTCTTCATCAACAGCTTCTGAACATGAATTCAACAGTTACTCACTTTGACTGGAGATGCCACAACCCATAGTACCTATTATGAGCCAAGCTTCTTCTCATTACATTAAACCATAAATGGAAGGAGCCTAACATTATCATTCTCAATCATAATGACGAAGAAAGCTCCGTCTTGCCCACAATGAGGTTTGTAAGAATATGGGCAGCCATCAGAATGTGCATGGAGGCTTTATGGAATCACCACAGCCAATGAAAGAATGATCTTTGCTCATTGTCTTGCACTGCCAGGTTATGACCCATCTAAAAATATTATGCCTGATTGGGCATATTAGAAATATTATTTTAAAATAATTATTTTAAATAAAATAAAGCTTATAAAATTTAAAAAAAAAATCTTTAAAAATTAAATATAAAACAAAACAATATTAATTATAGTGAAATGGCAACGCAGTATAGAGTTTCTGTTAATTCCTTTATTATTTAAAAAATTAATGAAATTTTCTTTTAGATCATCTCATATTATTCCAAGAATTTTTACTAAACCAACCTAAGAACTACAAAGAAAATCTTTCATTTTGAGTTAGCCAAATCATTGAACACTGAGGCCAAGATCATCCCACACAAAGCACAATAGAATTTGACATGAGGCAATGGAATGAAAAAAGTAATTACCATTTCTTCTATCCATAACATTCCACTACAATTAATTAATTTGTTAAATGACACAAAAAATTTGCTGCATATTATCCCTTTAGTTAACCTTAAAAAGATTCAAGAACAAAATAATGACAGTCAATACGTTAATCAAGAACAACATTTCAAGCAGAAACTGGCCTAGAAGATGAAAAATGAGTTAAAAGTCGACAACAAACTGAACATACAGTTTAACTGATCAGTGCTCGATTGTTAACACAATGTAATTAACCTGTGAATTATCATGCAGAACGGTAAAGTTATAAGGATCGGAGAAGAGAAAAAGAGCCTAGCATGATTGATAAGAGCTTGTCAGTTAGCCAAGGTGCTTGCCCAAAACCAAATGGAAGGTGCCCAGTAATATATATACTGCACCCAACTAAGATGGTGGGGGGCAAGTCGTCCTTGGCTACCAAACAAGCTCTTATCTTCATGTAAGGCTATTGTCTCGAATTTATACTCGATCAAACCAGTGCCAAGCCTTATCCTGTGTGCTACAGAGGTTTGCAGAACACTGGAAAGCATGCAAGGAACAGCGTCTTTAGGAAGAAAACAAAGGTCTAGCATGAAGAGCTGCCTGTCATGGTAGTCAAGCTGACGATCGATTGCCTGGGAACTAACTTGTATATTCATCTAAAGTTAGACCTCTCTTCATCGTCCTTGGCTACCAAACAAGACTCTTCATCTTCATGTTAGACCTCTCTTCTCAAGTTCATGCTCAAATGGGGTAATGAGTCTAGGTTCTCATAGTGTCCATTTATAGTAAACGATAGAATAACGATCACTAGACTTAGCGGTGACATTACATGGTAGGATTCGATTCTTTTCAATCCAGCTGTTGTTTCTCAATTATAAGCCTCTTGCCCATGATCATGGAACATATTCACTGATGCTCTGCTATTATCTTGAAATACTACTGTTTTAATTTGACCTTAATTTAATTGAAAGCAAAAAAGGACGCATAAGATCTAACAGCAAGAGATGATTGTGACGTGACACCATTGTTATAAGATGGATGAAGGGTTCTACCACCCTAAACCTTTCCCCTCACTCCGCTTCACGACAGGGTCAATATTCCACCAACTTGAGATGAGATGTTCCCCCTTTAAAGTAGATTAAAGTCAACGCGTTTGCCACGCTCAAGAGAGGATAGGATAGGTATTCTACGATTTACATTTGTTGACTCTGCGAGGTTTTGGAATCCCGATTGATAATGATGATGCTCCTTTATACATGAATTTCATTGTAGCAGCAAAAAAATTATCAGGATGGAATTGTTGGAACTTTATAAGACCCTTGAAATACATAAATTAGGGACAACGTAAAAATTATCACAATTTTCATATAAAAACAAAACAAAATAAAACAAAACTCAAGTTAAATATTTTATCAAATAGTTTAAGTGTAATATGATGCAAGGACAGACAATAAGGAAGAAACTATAATTTGACTAAGAAAATAAAAGTTCAATCTTGATTCGTGAAATTTTCACTTATTTTCTCATCATCTCTCAGTTACTAAAAAGACTAGATTGTAAAATACATCATCACTTTATCATATCAGACTTAAAAGAAAACAACTATAGTTTCTTTAAAAGTGGGGAATATAGAGAAGGGAAAGAGATTAAGATAAGAAGAGGTGGCTGTGAGTGTAAAGGCAAGAGAGGAAAAAAAATAAAAAGAAAAGGAAATAAATTACTTATACCAAATACTCGGGTTACTTTATTGAATTATACGAGTGGAGTTGAATTGAACGTTTTTCAAAAATCTCAACTTGCACTAGACTATGATGCCTATTTATTAAGTTTTTCGATTCATTAATATCTGTAATATCCCTATTATTTGACTCTGATGGATTGGGTCAAATAATAGAAACATTATAAATGAGCACCATTAATCTTATTCCTTCAAATGTCTCTAAAAAACAAGAAGGGTAGATGAGTATTTGAGAAAAGCTAGTTTTGAAATTAATTTCTTCTATTTAGTGTAGTAAATCAGAAGGGATGGTCTTTGGTTTATTTTGTATTTTTTTTAGAGATTAAATTTCTTTAAAAATCCAATTCTTAACATTAAAAATGATTCGAAATATGATATTTTATTAAAATCTATTAGAGGAATTTAATTAATTAGGTGGTTCCAAACATATTGTATATTTAAATTCTTGTCTATAATCTCTTAACATTTTTGTTATTTTGTTGTTATTTGTTTTTTTAAAAGTATTGCAATTAAATTAACTACAAAGGAAATTTGTCTAAGAGGGATAGAGATTTTTTTTTCAAAGTGTTTTTTTTTGTTTAAAAGTATATTAAAATAATATATATTTTTTTATTTTTTTAATTGATTTTTTAAAATCAATATATTACAATAATTCAAACACATAAAAAAATAATAATTTTAAACTAAAAACAATTTAAAAAAATCTTTTAAAAGTTCAATTGAACAACAATACTAAACACAAGTTTCATGGGCTCTGACGAAAGCTTCTTTTATTCCCAGTGTCATAAGCTCTTGACATCAGCTAGCTCGTGATAAACTTCCACATTTCACAAATACAAACATCATCATTTGAAAAACATGGTGACAGAAACCTTGAAAGGCACTCCAGTTATTCTTTTTTTGAAACAATGTTTCTCTCTCTATTTTATTTGAAGGCTATTCATTAGGAGATCGCGAGAGAAGGAAGCAGGCGTAAGCTTAGAAGGACACGCCTGAAGAAGCTTTATTCCCATCAAAATACAGTGAAGGCCAAAGTAGCACTCTAGCACTTTAAAAGTCTATCAAAGCAACCCGGATTATACATCATAGAAACTGGTTATGATCTGAGATCTTGAACCAACACACAAGCAAAGGTGTTGGCAAAGGGTTCCGAGAGTGATCATCGGCAAAATGGGATGATGAATTCAGGGAAAAGCCAAACCTACAGCCTGCAAAAACTAAAATGAAAATAGGGAATAGATGACACATTTAGCAGCGAGTAATAGGAAGTCTTGCTCGTTTAGAACTTCAACAAGTTTATTTCAACCACTACATTTTACTTTTGGGATAATTGATTACACTTTCTCCATTAATGAAATTGGGGATGCTCTAAAGTTTGATTCTGGATTTTGGCTAATAGGTGACAGATGCTTTGACCTTAATTACTTTTCAGGTGTCACAGTCATCTTGCTAGAGTGTTGCTTGTAAACCGAGAACAAAATAGCATGTCGAGATAGGTTAGGGCAAGTGAATATATTCCATTATGGGGCAGATAAGGGAGAAAAATGATGGATGAAGCAAATGGATTGAAGAGAAGCAAGTAATGTTACCATTTGTGTCTAGTCTTTATTCTCTGCTCAAGTATAAAAGGACAGACAGAATGAGAAACTGGAATTCAAAATAGAGCATGGATATTTGAGAAGAGAGGCCAAACAGAGCATGAACATAGGGGTCTTGTTTAGTAGCCATGGATGATTTGCCTGCTTCCAAAATGAGGTGTCAAGCCGAGATAAATATACTAGTTTGATCCCTCATTGGGGTTCCCAGGCAGTTATCAGCTTGGCTAACTTGACAGGCTCTTTCCTTTCAAGCTACGCCCTCACCTTCTTCTTCCTCCAGACGTCAGTGAGATGATGGCCTTACATGAAGATAAGAGTCTTGTTTGTAGCCAAGGACGACTTGCCCACAATATGTATCGTGAGCGTTTCCAATTTGCAACCTCATACTTGGTTGTTTTGGGCAGTCTCCTTGGCTATGCAGACGGACTCTTCTCAGTCATGATAGGCATCTTCTCTTCATCAACCCCTCTGCAATTTAAAAAAAACAAACAAACAAAAACACTAGCACCCATTTCTGTTTTATTGTGATTGTGAGGAGAATAACTATGAACTTGTATAATGATTCTCTTTTTAAAGTTGCTTTAATTATTTATTTTCTAATTTGATCCTTTTGCTTTTCAATGGGATTGGTCATTATGATTTGTTTTTATGGTCACATACGGGGGATTTGCAATGTCAGGGAAATATTTTATCACTCGATTGGTGCTCGGTTTAGTGAAACAAGATTCAATTTTGTTGATTTAAAAGAATTAGAGCTTTAAAGGACCAATTTCAAAGTTTGAAAAAATATTGAGTCCCTTTTGTTTACTAACATCAGAGATAGAGATTGATTTACATGGTCAAAGAAAGTTTTTCTTTTAGATCACACAACTTTTTTCTTTCTAATTTGATCATTTTAATTTGATTTTAATTGGGAATTGAATTGGTATTTTGTTTTGATTACCTAGATAAGAGGTTGTCGCAACATCGCTCACTTGTTTGGTGCGTGTGGAAGATATTTGCTACACACTTGTGTCACGTCAATAGACTATAATGGTGGAACACGACCTTTCATCATGGCATTGGATTCCACTCGGCGAGAGCTTCTTGATAAGGCTGCATGTGTACATATTGGAAGCATATGACCGTCTATTTTTCTTTTTGCCTTCTCCTCCCTCTTTTCTCTCTCTTCTCCTTGAGATTCACATTATTCTACCAAATTTGAAAAGTGTCATTCATTATGTTTTTCTTTCAAATTTGGTTACTATTCTTTTAATTGTTATTTTTGCTTTAAAATATATTTTTAATTGGTTTTTATTTTTCAATTTTATCCCTTAACATTTGAATTCATTATGTTTTTATATCAAATTTGGTCCTTATTTTTTTTATTGCTATTTGTTTTGTTTTGAATCTTTTTTCTTAATTTTATTTTTCAATCTCATCTTTCGACATTTGATTTCATTTTGTTTTTCAGTTTTATTCCTCATTCTTTTGATTGTTGTTTTTTTAGATTCTTTTTTAATTGTTTTTTTTTTCAACTTCATCCCTCAATATTTGGACAATTAGGGAGTTAACTTTGTGATTTTTTGAGTTTGTTTTTTATGTGGTAATCCTGACCTCATAACCCAAATCATGAGTTTGAAAGATTAGTCTAGGATGACTTTGGTCTTTTAAAAAAATTATATATATATATATATATATAATATATATATATATATATATATATTCATTTTCAATTTCAATCTTCAGCATTGGATTTGTAGAGTATTGGATTTCATGATCTTCTTCACTTTTTTTCTCTATGAGGTTATCTCAATCTCATATCTTAGGTCTTGAGCACGATAGGTTAACTTAGGGTGACTCAATTCTTTTGTTTTTTTTCATTGCTCCCTTCACCATTAGGTTGGTTTGAGAATTGAACTTCATAGCTTTATTTAATTTGGATTTTTACAGAGTTATCCTGATTTGATCTTACTTCTACGTTGTGGATTTCAGAGTCTAACTTGGGTTGATTGTTTTTGTACTTTTTTTTAAAAAAAAAATTATAATAATTTTAGCTTTTAATATTTGATTTGTTTGGAATTGAGCTTTAGACTTTTTTTATTTTACTTTCTATGGTATTATGACGTTCTCATTTAATTTTTTATTTCTATGAAGACCTCTTAAGAATATTAGGGGATGTCCCTCTCTCTCTCTCTCTCTTTTTTATGATATTGACAATCAATTATTATTTTTTTTGCAATTATTTATTACAAATTTTTTAGTTTAGTTTTATTTATTCTCTTTTTTTTTTTTATCATGTTATGAAAATTAAACTGAGTTTATTACACCTAGTCAAGCTAATAATCCAAGCCTCAAATTGTTTTTACTACTTTAAAAATGCTAGCCTTACTTAAGCATTTTTTTTATATTAGAAAAAAAATTGAACTAGCTCACAATATAACATAAACTACCAATCTAATCTGTATTTGTATTTGTATCTGTATCTGTATATAATAAATAAGGTTATATTTGATAATGGATTGCGAGGGTTCTGAAGGGGATTAATGGAATTAAAAATTTATCCTGTTGAAAATTATGTTATTTTTTTTATCAAGTTTTGGAGTGCATGAATTACTAAGGGGGATTGGTTTTCAGACTATGAAATTTCCCCTCCATGTTAAAATTTAACCTTAAAAAGAAAATTAATTTTTATTTTATTTTATCTTCTCTTTTTATTCAAAAATACAAAGTCATTTTCTTCTCAACCCTTCTAATTATGAAATTAAACTGAGTTTACTACACCTATTCAAGCTAAAAATCCAAGCCTCAAATTGTTTTTGCTACTTTAAAAATGCTAGCCTTACTTAAGCATTTTTTTTATATTAGAAAAAAAATTAAACTAGCCCACAATATAACATAATTAAACTACCAATCTAATATGTATTTGTATCTATATATGATAAATAAGGTTATATTTGGTAATGGATTACGAGGGTTCTAGAGGGGATTAATGGGATTAAAATTTATCCTTATAAATATTATGTTTTTTTTTTTTTATCAAGTTTTGGAATGTATGAATTACTAAGGGAAATTGGTTTTCAGAGTATGAAATTTCCCCTCCATGTTAAAATTTAACCTTAAAAGAGCATTAATTTTTATTTTATTTTATCTTCTCTTTTTATTCAAAAATACAAAGTCATTTTCTTCTCATCAACGCTTCTAATTATTTAAACATTTTCTTTCTCTTTTCATTAAAAAATAATCTTTCAATACCTCAAATATTTTAAAGAACTAACTTCTATATTTTTTTAAAAAAATTACTTTTACAACAATTGTTTATATAATAATTTGCCCTATTTTTTTAAACAAATACCAAAATAAACCCAAGTAGTTAATGCTCATTTGAAATTGTGCTTTTATTTATATAAAAAATCAACATATCCACAAAATAAGTTCATTATTAAACAAAAAAAAAACCTAAAATGAATCAATGACAGTGAAATCAACCAAGAGTCCTAAACAATTAGAGAAAAGAGAACAACCATGCTAATAAGAGTTCACACAAGTAACCCGAAGATTAAGGCATTTAGAAACTCAACAAAATAAAATGATATTTATAGAATATGTTAAGATTTATGTAATTATTAGAAGAAAAAAAAACATGAAAATTAAATTCAGTTTATATTAGAATTCATCACTTAATTTTTGTACGTATTATAAATAGAATATATAAAATTAAATTTAGATATTTATATGAAATTCTAACATTGTGACGATATAAATAGATCATTTAAAAAAACAGTTAACTCTATATATATAATTTCTTTGCATCTTTTATGTAATTTATCCTTCTTTTTTTTTTCTATCTACTACTTTATTTACAAGTTATTTTATTACATTCCAGTTTATTTATTTATTTATTTTATCTAATATGATCTAAAACAATATACATTTTTTAATCAGAATATCATGAAGTTTGAGATTTTTGATTACTTAATCATTGATTACATATACTCTACTTTATATGCAATTATTAAGCCTCTCACTAAACTTATAAATTATAATAACCATTCATATCATATATTAAATTTACTTTATTAAATTTATCTTTAGATGTTAGAGTATGGTAATAAATAGATTTTTTATATATTATCACCTTGATTTTTAAAGGATAGAATTAGAGGTTTAGAACATGTTCTCAAAAGAATTTTGAGTTATGACATTTTTTTACTAAAAAAAAAAAATCACCAAGTAATTTTTGGTATGGCAAAATGGGGCCATTATGCACGGTGGGACCCCACATCGTAAAGAACCGGATAAAAGCATGTAACCCCAATATCCTATCCAATTCCAGGCCAGATCCGTCAGCAGGCAGCCAAGCAGGGGGCTCATCTACCTCTACCCAACCCCAACACATCACAGTTCAATTAGACTACAAAATCATCCCTCCCTTCAAAGCTAAATCATAACTCTCTCTTCCTCTCTTCAATGGGGACTCCATCTTCTCTCTGTACAAGTCAAGCTCTAATGTCCCGTCCATCAAGGCCAGCCATTTTTTGCACTAGCGGGTCTGTTTCCTTCACTGGGTTTTCTCTAAAGACTCGAGCTTTTGTTAGAAAGAAACAGACTTTGAGGTTTGTGAAGGCTTCTGTTGCTGTTGAACAGCAAACCCAGGAAGCTAAACTTGCTCTCATTAGAATTGGCACCAGAGGAAGGTACTGAAAGTTTTTTTTTTTTTTTGTCAATTTTGAATTGTGGGTTTTGTTTTGTTTTGTTTGATAATGTTGGTATTATTTCTTATTAATTGTTGGATTTTTTTAGCGTTTGAGTGAAATTGGGTTCTCTGTTTTTGGGAGATTTAAGGTTGCTCTTTGCTGGTCTATTTGCTTCAACAGATTGTTGGGATGCTCTGCAAATTGCAAGCAATGATCCTTGAAGTGGAACTTCTGTTTGAATTGGCTATTGTGGTTTTGAGTTTTTTGAGTTGGTAAAAGAGATTTAGCTCTGACTTTAGTTGATCAATTCAATTACTGATGCGGTTTGTGTTGACTTTGACTTAAATTTTTTTCTTCTAGATTAGCACCTGTTTGTGAAAAGTGGTTTTGATTTGTCTCAGTTTTATTCATTTCATTAGTTACTGGTGTTGTTTTTGTTCGTGAATCTTTGTATGTTCTGGTTTCAGTAATCCGAAAGCTTCTACTTAAATTCAATCAATTTTGCCATAAAATGATACACTTGATGTCATTTTTTGTTTAGATAGAGGTAGATACTGGAGCTTGATATGCTCATCGAATGGGAAAATGACGCATATTGAAAACATACGAGAAAGACAAGAATACAAAATCTTCAAAAGAAATGATCACACAAAAACCCTAATCAAAGTATTATGTCGTTTTAAGAGGTTTGCAACTCCTTAAATAAATCACAAAACCTAGCTAAACAAAATAGGAAACCTGAAAAAAAAAAAGAAAAATAATAAAATTCTAAACAAGAAAAATAAAATTATTAAACATATTATTTAATTTTCTAAACTAAATAGAAAAAAAATAACAAAAAAAGGAAAAATAATTGTCCTTAAAAGCCTCCTGCATCAATCTCCCTAGGTTGAAAAACACACGTCTTCGAGTTTAAATTTCTCTCATCTCTATGGATGGCTCTTCAATCTTCTTTTTTCTTCACTTCGGGTGTATAATAGTTTTATACAACAATTTCAATCACTTCATCTTAAAATTTATGTAAAATACAATAATTGACAAATTATTTCGCTTCCATTTGCTTATAGAGTAATAAATTGCAAACCTTAAACTTGTTTCATCAATATGTGTTATATCCAGATAACTCTTGAACAAATCTACTTTTATGATAATATTAAACTTGTAATCAAAATGATTAATATAATTTTATTGTTGAGCATTTTCCATGTTTTCTTTGCACTCAAACTTTAAATTATCAATAAGAACATCATTCCTATTAGTGTCATTGTATATGATATCATTGTCAACATAATCATCATCAAGCTAAACATCATAAATTGGTGTAGAATATCAATCCATATCTACCTCATCATGAGATCACCAATATCTCCACAATACTTATCATAATCAAGAAGTTGCCTCCTCTACTTATGCCTTTGAAACAGGTTCTCAAAATTGGTCATGAATTCTTGATCACTCTCCTAATGATCCCTTAGGCTGCTCACTTTTGCCAATTGATTAGTTGATTCTGCAATTTATCTCTGCATGTTTTCTTTTACTATTTCCTCAATGTCTCATTTCAATCTTGTAATTTTTCTTTGCGTGTCTGATATCATTAGTTTCTGAATATTAGGTTATGAATGTCTCTTTCTTGAGGGAGAGCCCCATCTTCCCCTCTTATATGATCACATTCTATTTTGTGCCATCTTTTCTAGCCATAATTATTGAATAGCACACAACAACTAATCACTCGTAATCGTGAGTGAAACCAATAAGAAAGACAATAAGTCCAAGAATACAAAATTTTTACAAGAAAGGATCATGTAGAAATCCTAATTCACAATTTTATTATTGAATATATTTTTTAAAGTAGCATGTCTCTCTAAGAAGTTTATAACTCCTTAAATAAACTAAAAACCCACCTAAACAAGCTAGAAAATAGAAAATAATAAAAGTCCTAAAGAAAAATAAAATTATTTAGCATATTATTTAATTTCCTAATCTAAATAGAAAAAAAAAATAAAAAAAATATGGAAAAATATTTTTTCATAAAAACCTCCATAAAAAAATGTTTTTGTAATGATCCCATGCCAGATATTTTCTTATGTTGTTTTGCTTGCTTGTTGATTTTCTTTTCACATGTTTGATAGCCCGCTTGCACTTGCTCAAGCTCATGAGACACAGGACAAACTCATGGCTTCACATGCAGAGCTAGCTGAAGATGGAGCTATCCAAATTGTGATAATAAAGACAACGGGAGATAAGATACTAAGTCAACCACTTGCAGACATAGGTGGGAAGGGACTGTTCACAAAAGAAATAGACGAGGCACTGATAAATGGTGACATTGACATTGCTGTCCACTCAATGAAAGATGTTCCTACATATTTACCAGAGATGACCATCCTCCCCTGTAACCTTCCGCGTGAGGATGTTAGAGATGCATTTATTTCAATGAGTGCAACTTCGCTAGCAGATCTTCCTGCTGGTAGCATCGTTGGTACTGCTTCCCTCAGAAGAAAGTCACAAATACTCCACAGATTTCCATCGCTCAGTGTAAGTTTATTGAACCACGTGTTTTGAATTAGTTCTCCCAGGAAAATGATATTATATTGTCCAGACGCTCTTACATGAAAGTTAAAAAGTACTCTTCTAAAAGTTATTGTTCCTGTTAATTTAGTATGGCTGACATTTATAGGCGTCACTTAAAGTGCAATCTTGCTTTTAAAACCATTCCATTGAAGAGGTAGACCCATGATGTGTGCATTGCACAAGGGAGAACTTTAGTTGTATCATTCACACCCAATCAAGATATTTTAATTGAGGTCTGATGGTGACTATGAGTCTAAGCAGCGAGTTCCAACTGCATTGTAGACTGATTATGAAAACAAGCATTAACCTTTGTATAGAAGTAATTTTGTGCAAGGAAAGAGAAAATGCTATTTGAGGGTCCGTTTGAAGTGAAACAACCACTGCAATCGACAGTAAATCTTCTTTCTCTGTTTGAATTCAAGAGAGAGAAGTACATTGGGATTTATGAAAATTTATTTTAAATGAAAATATTTTTGTCTTTTTGTGGAAATGCTAAGTTGTTTCATGAAAGAAAGGTCAACCTTTGATGGTTTTGTGTTTTAGAAAAGCAAGCATTCTGAGGCAGTTGTTGTCATCATTTAAGATTTTTAGCTCTCTGAAGCTTGTTGAGTTACCTTTATTGAGCATACTTCCAGGGTTCTCTAGCATTTCTTGATCATTGACATTTTTTTGTTGCTTTTAATTTATGTTTTTGGATGATTTTGTTTTGTAGGTGGAAGAAAATTTTAGGGGCAATGTTCAGACAAGGCTGAGAAAACTTAATGAAGGAGTTGTAAAGGCAACACTATTGGCATTAGCTGGACTTAAACGCCTAAATATGATGGAAAATGTAACTTCCATTCTTCCAATCGATGAAATGCTTCCCGCAGTTGCCCAAGGTGCAATTGGAATTGCCTGTCGAGACAATGATGACAAAATGGTGTGTTATGCTCTGTATACCTCATCTAAGCTTTGAATACATGGAATAGTTGATCCAAAATCTGCATATCCAATTCAACTGCTGTAGGATATATATTAATAACAGAACCTGGAGACTTTATTGTATGTATTGTCAGCCCTTGACATGGTTGGTGGATGGCCATTCAGTTGTGGGTTTTGCAGGCTAATCACTAGGCTTCTTAACACTTAACCTGTTCTTTTGTTTACTGTGTGCAGGCTAATTATTTGGCTTCGTTGAACCACGAGGAAACAAGACTAGCAGTTGCATGTGAGAGGGCCTTTCTTGAGACCTTAGATGGGTCCTGCCGCACTCCTATTGCTGGATATGCTAGAAGAGATGAAAATGGTGATTGCATATTTAAAGGGTTGGTTGCTTCTCCTGACGGAACTCGCGGTATGATATTACAATGAACAATGAGTATGCCCAGTTTCATGTAGCTTCTGTCCTTTATGATAATCTAGCCTTTTTCTCCTTCTCTCTGTATTTCAGTACTCAAGACTTCTAGAAAGGGTCCGTATGCTTTTGATGATATGATTGCAATGGGAAAGGATGCCGGAAAGGAACTTCTTTCACAGGCAGGTCCTGGATTCTTTGACCGATGAGGAACTCAGTAATAGTTTAACCAAGAACAAAAGCAAAACCAAGGCTTTACGTTCCAGTTTTTGGGCAAGCACTAAACCTTTTTAATGTTCATCCATTATTTCAAGTTATTGCTTGTTGTAACATTAAGGTTTGGTTGTTTGAGTACTGTAAAGTAGATGAGTCTGTTCTACTGCTGACGCCAGAAAGGTGCGCCTGCTGTATCTTCAGAATTAATAGAATTTTAATTTTTTGGTGCTCTTATCACTTCCAACCATACTGTGCTTTTCTTTCCTTTTCTCCTGCTTAATCTCCACCGTGCACAAGTGCTGTGCTTCTGAAAACCGTCTCACAGTTCACCAATCCATATATAGGAGAATAAGGGAGGAGGTGAGCCCAGATAAGCATAAAAGGTCATCTAAGTTTCAATATTCAAGTATGGAATCCTTCTTGAATTCATTGTTTCTCCATTTCCCACTGTTTGGTGGGCCAAAGTAAAAATCATTAACATATATATATAATTTAATGTAACGAATCATTACAATCGTGATTTTTTATGATACTGTAATTTTAAAAATTCCTTAACCAGATAAAGGTATGCGATTGACCACAATATCATATAACACGTCGTATTCAATTTAATACAAGGGAGGGTATATATAGACTGAATGCTGTGTATATTTTTATATATTAAGATATTGGTGGGCCTTCTCATAGCATCCGTTGTAGTCTAGTTGGTTAGGATACTCGGCTCTCACCCGAGAGACCCGGGTTCAAGTCCCGGCAACGGAATAATAGTTTTGGCTCTCCCATCCTGTCTCTCGCTCATTTATTTATTTTCGTTACTTTCTTTTTTATTTATAGCGAAACAAAACAAAGACAATCAAATTTATTGCCATTTTATGAAAACTGAATATGTATGATTTATTACTACGATAATATTATTTTTTATTTTATAACCAGATATATTTTAACTTGTATATCTTGAAGATATCTAAAAATACATGGCTTAATTATAGTAATTAACTAGGAACGGAAAAAAGGGGCTTAGCCAGACCAATCCACCTAATCTATTTTTCAAGGTAGACCCGCATGCCATGGCTCTTAATTTTTTTTGTTTGTGTTGTCCATCTTTTATTTTTTGAATTTATTTAAATTTCAGTCATTATGATGGCTAGAAAATCAAGACATAATTTGTTTTACTTTAAAAATTATTTTCAATTTATTTTTTTATCCAAAACACCAATAAAAAATCATATGAACTGTACTGTTTTAAAAACTAAAATCAACTCAAAACAAAAAATTAACTTTTCTCTCAACCAATAACAAAAATAAATTTTTATATCAAAATTGAATAGAAAAATTTTTTAAAGTATTGAAATTGTATAATTTGCAATGATTTTTAAAGTTTAAGAATCAAAGTATCTTTTATGAAACTTATGATACACCATCCATGTTTAATATTATTTTTATTTTGATAAGAAATTAAAATTAATTAGTCTTTAATTATAACTAAATTACTAAAAATAAAATTATAAGATCAATTTAAAAAAACAAAACATGTGAGAGAATGAAATGTTGATATAAAA
This sequence comes from Populus alba, assembly GCF_005239225.2. Taxonomy (NCBI): domain Eukaryota; kingdom Viridiplantae; phylum Streptophyta; class Magnoliopsida; order Malpighiales; family Salicaceae; genus Populus; species Populus alba. Next base: position 6,925,593 of record NC_133288.1, read on the forward strand.
AACCCAAGCCTTTTAGAGTTATAGATAATTATTATTTTATTTGTAAATAGTGATGTAGTGGATGTAATAATGTAATGGAAGCAGTTACAAAATAATATAACAAGAAGATAATTATAATAGGTTATGATGGCTCACGATGTCAATTTAGATAGGTATCCACTTCGTATTTTGCTAATACCAACTAATTTTGTATATTTTTTTCTTAACATCAAACCACTTGATTGGAAAAAAAAAAAAAAAAAAAGAAAAAGAAGAAAAAAAACGTTTGCATAAAAACTAAAATATATTTTTTAAAAATTACAAAGATTAACATGAATCTTTTCCTTCATATGAATTCTGAAGGAGAAGAAGGATGTGGTAATAATTATAATTATACTAGCAGTCCAAATAAGGCAAGAAAAAAAGATTATGATGGCCACTGGAGGTTTACATGGTCGTTAACTTTAGGGCCCGTGGGATTAGTCGAGGTGTGCGCAAGCTGCCCAGACACCCACGTTAATAAAAAAAAAGAAAAAAAAGAAAAAAAAAGAAAGAGATACTACTAAAATGCTTCAGACGACAATTTCTTATTTTCCAAGAAGCGTTTAATTAAGGTAAGGGACTGTTTGGGCTTAAACGTTGGTACTTGGTGGCCAGCCCCTCTTACCGTGACAAAAGTAAGCCCATCGTACACAATTGTCCACCCAGCAACCTGCAAAATCCCATATTCAGAGCTCAACAGCAATTTATAGCATGATTTAATTTCATGGAATAAAAAAAAGAGATCATTAGAACTTGATTTTATTCATTAATCGAATAATTAAATATCAGTAATCTAAAGAGATTAGCGATAATTACCTGTTTTCCATGGTACCATGGAGTCCATTCTTCAATAGTGTTCAATCCTAGCTTGTTTAATGTATATCTAGTTGCAGTCACAGGAATTCTACCATCGGTATCTCCACTGAAATGAATAGAATTAATATATCCCATTAGATACGGCTAACTGTGTGTGTATCAAGTTTTCCAGAGTTGAACTTAAAATATGATTTATATAATTTTTTAATATTTTTTTTAAATGAAAATTAGTAAAAGTTTTTTTTTGAAATTTACATAAACTCTTAAATATATTTTTTTTATCAAATAAAATGAGAAAAATGCTTAATAAAAGCTAACGCTTTTAAATTTGAAATTTTACAAAAACTCTCAATATCTTGTATTATTTTTTTATCAAATATAATAAAATGTTGAGATTTGCATTCGTTATTGTTTAATCAATAAGATTTTGATATCATATTAAAGAACTATGCCAAGTCAAAAAGTGAAATTTTTAGATAAGATTTTAAAATATGATTTTATTCGATAAAATTAAACCTCCACTTTAAATTTACTAAAATCAGTATTGTAGTTCTGGCTGATGAAAATTTGGAATCCTTTGTCAAATCTGTCACAACATGTTAGTAGCATTAGGCGCACTCATCAAAATGTCCAGTTAGTAAGAAATTTAGATTAGAGCGGCTGAGTTAATTCTATAAAACTAAGACTATTACTTAGATGAAATTACAAAGTAATGGAAATGATTTTTGAACATTGTATTTATTTTCATAAAGAGGTTGCAAGTATATAATATGATTTTACCTGAAGACCCATATGCGAATTCCCCCAGCAATAAGTTTCTTGATTATGGGAAGAATTGATTGTGGTGCATCAGTCCAAAATGTGATATTTTCACTGAAAATTAAAATGAAAAAGAAAATCATATAGAAGAATATCTATAGATACCGCCACGTTATATATATTGGTTACCTGCAGTGTGCGTGTGAGCGTGAGAGAGAGAGAGAGAGAGAGAGAGAGAGAGATGTAAAGATGGTGTTACCTGCAGTGAGTCCATGGATAGGGAATTTTGGTTACATTAGCATGGAGTGCAGCTTGAACGGCTGGCCTATTCATATAAATCTCAGTGTAGTCTGAGGCACAAGGGTCATAGCCAGCAGGTCTCCGGTGCCAGTCCGCCTGCTCAGAAGAGAAGAAAGATGCAATCCTCATGAACCATGCACGAACCAGAGAAGAAGTAGTGCGATGAATTCAGTAAGGTGCAATGAGAAATTACGAATTTGGATAACAATTGAGGAGCCATATTGCCATTAATAACAGGTCTGTCTCTGGGATCGCTGAGGTTACTGTTGACGCATCTGGGGCTGTATAAGCTGTACATGTCAATAATTCCATAGACATCAAAGTACTGATGGAGGGCATCTTTGCAATCAGGGGATGGATGCTTCTCACTGAAATTGCATTTTTGCTTAATATCATGGTACAGACGGTCGGATATTACAGCATGATCCCACGCATAATCTATCATCCCCTTTTGATCTGTTTCATCATCCAATAATGCATTGCCTATCTGCAAAATTCATGCATCGTATATATGTGATCAACGAGTCCTTTGTTTTTGCTAGGCCAAGCGATTGGCACATGAATAAAGGGCCTGTGCATGGGCTGCAAGGTTAGACCCAGTCATGTGGGCTTTAATTTTTTTGTTAAGATAATGGAGCGGATACCCAAATACAATTCGAAAAAAAATAAATGATGTGTCATCTAAAATTTTTAATTTTGATCATTTTGGTAATTGAAAAATCAAAGTGGTCTGTTTTTTATTCTAATAACCCGTTTTCTATAAAAAATACATAGAAAATATTCTAGTAACCTTGTTAAATCTACCCTTAACCATCAAAAGCACATAAAACTGCTTCAAAATCCAAAATAAACTTGAAATTAAAATCCCCCCACCCCAAGCTTAAATATGTTTTTTTAGGCAATTTCAAGATAAAAATAAAAATAAAAAAACCTAACTCAAACTCCTCTCATTATATGAAACCACCTGGAGCAAAAATCTACTGTTTTGGTGAATGAAATCGTAGAAATGACATCTTTATCTCTAGATTGAAGTTCATCAATTCTCTCTCTCTTCTCTAACCCAATAAGGACTAAAAAATTATGAAAATTAAGTTTAGCATTAAGATTATTTTTTCTAGAATTAGAGGGATCGATCACCTGATAGATAAAAAAGATGAGGACTCAAATATACTTTTCAAATAAAATAAAAGGTACTATCTATTTTACCCGTGTTTTTAACTTCAATTCTTTATTTTTCAATTCTATCATTTTTTTTAAAAATATAATTGAGTGCTAATTCAATTATCTTTAATCTACAGTAAAAACACCACAGCATTCTAGGTTATCTTATAATATAATTATAATATAACATATGCACAAAGTGAACCTGGTCTATTGGTTCAAACCATCACAGAATAGTGGTTAGTCATAGAAGTGGGGTCCAGGGTACCAACCGATGGTTAGTTTTAGAAGTGGGGTCCTTGGTCTAATGAAGAAAGTCTAATTAAAAATTTCTCATTTTCCGAAGAAATGCAATGATTAGTAGAAATGGAATGGATTGTTGAAAACTCACAATAAAGCCCTTTAAGTTCATGTGCTCTTTCTTGGAAGCTTTCTTGTTGCCGTCATAGATGACCTCCGCAAGCTGTGGAACATAGTGCCCTGAGAAAAAGAAAATATACGAATCTTGAGTCGATCACCATCGCATGAGGAATTAGACAGTGAGCAGTGAATCAGCACCTGCATAGCTCTCTCCAGAAATGTAGAACTCATGGGACTTCAACTGTGGGAATCTTTGGAACCATCTCACAAGAAATATGTATGAATCTTGAGCTAATCATCAATATTACAATAAACTGGTCAATTAACATCAGAAAATCTTGATGGATTTTACCTTAAGAAGAAAAACACAGAAATGCATTACCTGTAACTTTGTCACCAAGCTCTCTAAGATCACTGGTGGTATTGGAGTAGGAAAATCCAACCCCAACAGGAGATTCCAGAAACAAAAGATTGGCCACTGGGTGGAAGAAATTACAAGGCAATATTGTGATTGATGTTACGGCCCAATCACCATGAATGATTGAGTACAAAAACACGTAATTAAGTGCCAAATAGCAGTAAAGTAACTGTCTGGGGAGCTGAAATGCCACCACCTACCATTATTCCATGTGTGAGGATTGAACTGTAGCTCTTGTCCACCTCTCTTAGGAAAGAAAGGACCTAACTCCTCCGCCTCTCCATAGCCAATGGACGAACACCCTGGCCCTGATTTATAACATACGCATGTGCTCATTAACTACACCATTTGTTTTCATACTGTTATTTTCTACAAGAAATCTGTTTCGTCATCCTTGGAGCCAAGAAAATGTAATGCTTAATTAAAAATGTCCACAGAACAGGACTTCTCCTCCATGCTTTCTTCCAAAGTGATAGCGCTCTCTCTCTCTCTCTCTCTCTCTCTACTCTCAGACACAGACACAGACACAGACACAATAAATTCTATGTTTTTTTGAACCACACATTTGTAAAGCACATACTTTTGTTAAAAATCTTAGAATACTCATTTGGTGACATGCAAATACTGCGAAACAAGGATTAACCAGGGCAGTATATAAAACTAGATTGGTCCCTCTCGAGGATGGACCGACCCTACGGGGGAAGGACAGCAGACTTAAATTATCAAGATGCTGCTGGGCTGGCGTAGCCCCCCCCCCCCCCCCCCCCTACAGCATACAACCATTGCAGTAAATGCAAGCAAGTTGGAACTCTTACATCACTGTTGATAGTACAGGATTATAAATAAGGTTTAGTTTTGGTGCTCTTGCATCCCTCATGGACTAAGCGATTCTGAATGGTTGATAATTTGGAATGAAAGATTTTTAGGTCATCGAACAACCCGTAAATCAACAATTCAATTTTTTTTTTTTAATTTATTAAAACAAACGATGTATTGTTTTGTTTTGTTTTTAATTTTTATAGGATACTGATTAAGTCGAATTAACCAGGTTATTAAATTTTTTTATCGATTTAACTAAGAACCAAAACATATAATGCTTAAGGTGCTGAATTTCTCAAATTAACTTGGAATAATTCCAACGTAGGTGGAATCTGGAATAATTCCAACGTAGGTGGAACCATCACTCAAAATTGAGAATAATTAATTTTGAAATTTTGTGTAAACAATAATTGTATCAATGGACTTTTGGAGGTGTCAATAGCTAGCATCATATTTGTTTATTAAAGTAAATTATAATTGAGTCCTCACATCTTCAATAAACCAACATGTTAGTCCTTCTATTCTTTAAAAACAATAAGTTACTATCAATTGAGAAGATTTGACCGTCAATCCGTTATACCTAAAGTAAAGACTTTAATAATGTAAGACTAAAGGAAAAGAACTAAGTTATAGTAAGTGGAAATGACAACATGGAGGTGAAATATGGGTTTTTTTTTTTTTTTTTTTTAAATAGAGGGACTGAGCTAATAATTTCCTAAGAGTATAGGGATTACGTTATAGCTTGTTATGATGAATTTGAAGGGTCTCACATGGAATCTAAATGGTTGTGCTGTGTTTGCTAATTAATTAATTAATGATGATCATGTTTCATGATGTGACAGATAGGTTAAAAACATGATGATTTTGTTCATGGTCTTGGTCATTTCATTATCATTCGGTAGTTGAATCGTATCATCAATATTTTTCATGGAATCTATTATTATACTCTTTGACAGCTTAATTCCACCAAAAATTTCTTTAAGTGACTAATTTTCTGGTACGCGTCCTTATTTTATGTACTAACACTTTGAGTAAACTGGTTATTACCCGTGTTTTCATTGACCAGTTTTCGTGTATTGCCACGATTCATTTCCATAATCATAAGTAGATTGCCAGAGATAGCGAGTAATTCAGAACATGCCTTTTCAGACTGATTATATATGGAAGGAGCTAGCTGATCAAACAGGTCTATTTGTGGATGATATTAGCTTGGGTTTTGTAACTATATTATCAAAGAATCATTTTAATTTAATAATTTAAGCTGTTAGGTGAGGTCTCAAGATATAATTTATATTATTTTTTAACATTCTTCTCAAGTGAAAGCCCTTCGAGCTTAAAACTTACACAGGTTCATGTTACCTTGCATATAATTTTTATCAAATAAATAAAGATGGTAAAATTCAAACTAAGTGACCGCTTTAATCATTAAGTTCTGATATCATATAAAAAAATCATCTTAACACAAAAACTTAAACTATTAGATAAGATTTCAAGATATAATTTATATTATTCTCTAAAATATCTATCCATGACAGGGGCAAAGGACATGAGATTCAGTGGTGGAAAGCTATCAAACGTGGCAAGAGAAACTGCAGATGAAACATGCATTTGAACCATGGAAACGTAAATAAGGTGAGCATCGTGAATTACTTACCTCCATTGAGCCACAGAAGCAAAGGCTTCTCTTCAGGATTCTCAATGGCTTCAAAGAACCAATAAAACAAAGCTCTCCCATGGCTTTCATTGACTGTTACATAGCCTGCATACTGCTTGAACGTTACCTCAGGCTGGCCAGGAAGTCTAATGACTCTGTCTGCTTCTTGTCGGGCTATCACATCTTGAGTAAGCTCAAAGTCAGCCTTACTCACTCTAGCTGAGCTAAGTATGAAGAAAAGAAGAAGAGAAAGATGCAAAGAGAATGAGTATAAAACCATTGTTACAGACTGCATATACTCTTCTTCTTCTTCTTCTTTGTCTCTCTTTATACGTGGATTTCTGCGTGGCTTGAGAATTCAAGGAAAGACAGATAAGAATGGTCTGTTGTGTTGTTTTTCAACTAGTGTCGTGTATAGGGTATGATAAAAAGATTCTTCGCCTTGTTTGAATTGTTTCTGATGATCCTCTTTCCACTCCCTAATCTTGGAAGGATATAGAGAACCAAAAACCGAAGGTGGTCGCAGTAGAATGGGCCCAAGGATTGTCAATGGTGGGTTCAATGACTATGTACATACATGTGTGGAAGTCATCAATACTGAAATCATGACCACACACAACATATAAATAATTTATATTATTGTTATTGTTATTATTATTATTATTCATGAAAAAGAAATCATTACATTCTCCCATTAATTAAAAAAAACTAAGACACGCCGGGAAAACATTATAGCTTTATAAAAAGAAGAACATGTATATTTTTTATATGGTTAAAAAATAATATTTTTTGACAAAAATTATGTTATTAAATTTTCGTAAAGTGAAAAAAAATAAATGATATGATAAAATCAATGTTTATATTGTTCACCTATATACATTGCACTGTAAATAACATTAGTAATTAACAATGTTTTGTTTTGTTTTTTTTTTGTTATGAATTTTTTTTTTCAATTTTTTAATTGATTTCATCTTTTAATATTGAAATGATTAATAATTTAACTTCATAATTTATTTATTTTTTATTTTATCTTTCTATAAGGTTAACATGGTTTGTAGGTTTGCCAGGAGTAACCTTGGTTGCCTTGATTTACGAGTTTGGTGAGATGTTTTTTTTTTAATTAAACTTGACTTTTTATCATCTATATATTTTTTTCTCATATATTTTTTTAAAAATAGTTTAAGATAAAAGTCATGTTATCAAATTTTATAAAGTTCATGGACCTATTAACAGGTTTAGCTAGTTGACTTGGTTTGCGAGTCTAGCAAGTTTAACTTTTTTTAATATATATATTTTTAATTTCATCTAGATACTAGGTTAATTGAGAATTTAGTTTTCATAATTGGTTTCGCTTCGTCTTTTATGAAGTTATAGCAATCTAAGAAAAATCTTCATATTGAGTTGGTGTTTGATTTCACAATCGTCTATTTTTATATATTATCATATAGTTAAATAAAAACATAGTTTTGAAAAATAAATAAATTATAATCCCAATAGAGTCCAAAACCTAGTTTACATGTTTGACATACTAGCCTAATTTATTTGATAGCATATGTTTTTTTTTTTTTTTAATTGTTTTAATTTAATTTTTTTTTATTTTATTCTTTAATATTGGATTGGTTGAGAAATATACTGCACTATTGATTTTTGTTTATTTTCTATAGGGGTAATTGCCTCAAATAATTAATGTCTATTTTTAGGTTGATACTTAATTTTATGAGCATCTATTTTTATCATATAATTAAATAAAAACATTTTATAAAAAATTTATTAAACCCAATAGAGTCCATGACTTGGGTCATAGGGGGACTAATGTTGATCCAATATGTCATTGTATCAATATATATACATCTTGAAGTTTTTTTTTAAAGTTAAAGTCATGCTTTTATTAATTATTAAGGTTACATTTGATCTTATAAAATTAACTGATTTAAGTCGAACTAGCTTCTATATGGAAATTGAAAACTTGAGTTAGACAAAGAACTAAGTTGGGGATTTCAAAATTAATTCACTTGATCATGTTTAATAAGATTATTAGAAAATTCTCCATGTTTTTATTGTTTTTTATATTTAAAAAAATTAAATTGATCTGATTTTGCGGCAGAACGCACACCAATATGCTAGTCAACGTTATATTTTGTGGGAACACCCTTAAATATTAATCCTATTGAAAATCTTTCTCAAAATCATTTTCTGAAGAATCTCAACTATCAAATCTGCGTGTGATTTGTAAATGAGACCAACTCATTTACAGTGCATAAGATTTTCTTTTTTGAAATTACTAGAGAAATTGTTTTTTCAAAGATTAGCATTAATCGTTTTCTTCTGTAGATATTTTGTTGCTTGCGCTGAAAATAAAGCGAAATCTTGGACTTCTCATAGCTTTGGATTGAAACTTCTACACCACTGAAAATCCAACCTTTTGGATTAACTTGCCATATTGCTTCACACTCGATTCATATGTTGACCATATTCATAATCACGATAGTAACCTCCAAGATATTTAGAATTGGTTCAAAGTTTGACCATCCAAATATAAATATTATATATATTTTATATATTTCACTTGGTTTTAGATTATTTTAATGCATTGATTTTAAAAATAATTTTTTTAAATAAAAAAAATATTATTTTGATATATTTTTAAATAAAAAACACTTTAAAAAGCAATCATAACTACACTCTCAAATAAGTCTCGATCCATATGTTCACCATATTCATAATTGGTAACCTCCAAGATATTTAAAATTGGTTCAAAGTTTGACCATCAAAACACAAATATTATATATATATATATATATATATATATATATTATGGCATAGTATTTATCTAATGCTTCAAGATTTAGTTTCCCATACAAGAAAAGAAAACGAGAATTGTTATAGAACCAATTGAAGAAATTAAAAACATATTGAGGATTTAACGAAATGAACTAAGATAATAAAAGAAATAGTTATTAGGTCGACATGGGATTCATAGTAAATCTCATGTTTTTTTAAAACCTAATTTTATATAAATCTTTTTTACAAGCACTTGCTCAGACATTGATAAAAATTACTGCATCATACCACAATTAATTCATAGCAGGGGGGGATCACATGATTTATATGAGGCCCCCCTAATATATACGTTCATGAGACTCATCTAATATTTTCTCTAAGAAGTCCCCTCTGCCTTTGGGAAAAGGTACGAAGGCTAGGATATAAGTTTAGGACGCAAATAATAATTTAGAAGGTTCTGGATATATATTTGACCTGGTTTATTCGTTAAATAACATTTAGTCCACCAGATAATGCAGCCTTCTTTATGGAATATTCTTTTACTGAATGTTCTAAATCTTGATGATTTTATTAACATGGTGGAGCATTTTGTTTTACGCTGTGGAAATATTTTTTGACAGGATCCACGAGTAAATTATAATTTTTAAAAAGTAAATTATAAAAACAGTTAAATTATAAAAACAGCTTGTTAACTCGAGATATTCAATTAATTACACACTTATATATACATTAAAAAAAAAATATAAATGATAAAATTCAAGCGAGAGATATTTTTCATTTTCTATTGGATATCTTATCTCTTGACTTTTGTCTTTTTGAGCACAAGCTAAACTATCTTGCTCACACATTGGATCATGAGGTTAAGAAAGCAACAGGTGGCAGTTTCCTGTTGGCTAGGAAGTGCCTGACCAGTTGAAAAAAAAGGTTTCGGAGCTAAGCTGCCTGGAATTGGTGGCCTGCTCCTTTCACTGTAATAAATCTCAATCCTTCATATATCATTGTCCAGCTCACCAACCTATTTCCCATGACTTAAAAACAAAAATCATAATCTCTTATTCAGAACCCAACCTTTGATACTTCAATGTCTGCTTTTTTTTTTTTTTTTTTTTTTTACATTCATTTATGGAAAATATGTCTTGAATTTATTGCCACCTCTAACAAAAGATATATATTAATCTAGTTCAAAAGTTATAATAATACAAAAAAAAAAAATTTGTTTGTATAGTCTTATTGGTTGATATAACATCATCTCATGTGGGTCTGGTATTGGCCAGACTTAATAATTATTTGGATTTTACAACTATAAGACCCGACAACCTTTGGGTCTAGAATTGACCAGATCTAATAGTATTTGGGTTCATCTAATATCAAATCTAGTGTGTCTCCACGATAACATATTTGGTGATAGTGCATTCTCAGCTCAACACGCTTGGAAACAAAAAAATTATACTTATATATATTTCTTCATCCTGTATTTTTTAAACATGTATAAAAATATATTGATAAAATATGTACTCATCAATGATAAACTCAGCAAATATTGGTACATATGAGTTTGTGCCAAACATGTGAATCCAAAATTGAGGTCTGAGCTTTTTATTCTTGATTTAGATGTATCAAATATGTCTGATGACATATTATGATAATGCAAAATGACAGACAGAAAGGTACAGAGGAAATGCTAAAGAAAGACATTTCTTTTAGAGCAATTTGGCGTGTATGATGTTTGCTGCATGAAAACCAAGTTTTCGGGTAAATTAGAAAGATTGGTCAACACATAAACACAATTACTAGTACAATATTAGGTAATGGTAAGATCAATTCCTTCGAGGAATGTTCTGCAGCTCGATAATTTCATGACAAATTGGATAATGGGCTGATTAAAAAGCCACAGATGGGAGTTTCTTGTTGGCTAGGAAGTGTCTGACGAGTTGAAGAGCACGCTTTGGAGCATATGAAGGAACTTGGTGACCTGCTCCTCTCACTGTTATGAATGTGTAATTTGTCCAGCCTCCAACCTAGATCATATAAGAAATTAGTTTCATTGCCAGCGATTGTTCGGTGAAGAGCAATTTACATTTACGAAAAAAGCTCTTACTCTTTTAGATTTCAGATTGATTCAATGTTTTATATTTTTAAGTAAAAAATATTTTAAAAAATAACTACAACACCAAATATTATTATAGCATTTGACTTGGTCCGACGTGTTGCTAAATCTTTTTGACAGTTCTAACATCACAGTTATTATTATAACTGATCATAAATCCCTGTGTGGAAAATGTATTACCTCTCTGTGGTTATACCATGGAGTCCAATCTTCAGTAATGTTTAGTCCAAGCTTATTTAAGGTATACCTGGTTGAGGTCACTGGAACTCTACCATCTGTGTCTCCACTAATTATATAGTAGAGCATAAATTTAGAAGATTAATAGACGATTCCATACAGAAATCCCAAATATTACTAATGTTTAAGCATCGATTTTTTTTTTGTTTGAGGATTAATTACCTGAAGACCCATACGCGAATGCCCCCGTTGATGAGCTTCTTAATTACTGGTAAGATTGAAGTGGCCGAGTCTTGCCGGGCTCTGTTCACATCATTACAAGACACAAAATAGACCAGACAGAATCATCAGAATTCAGATACACTTGTTCAAACAGGTTAATTTACAAGAAACATTGCTAATTAATCAACGAGTTTTAGATAAAACTAACTTGCAAAGCACTACCAGAAAATCAATAAATACAAACGGAAATACCGAGGGAATATTTCCGTTGGCAAAATCCCTCGGGATTTTACCGACGAAAATATTCCCTCGATATATACCGAGGGAATTACCGTGGGAAAAAAAAATTAAAACAAAGCAAAAAAAAATGACGACGTGTCATTTTTTACCAACGGAATAAATCCGTCGGGAAATCCGTTGGTAAACTGTGAACACTGTTCATCATGTCAATTACAAAGGGAATTACCAACGGAATTTGCCGTCGATATTTTCCAGAGAGCTCTAGAACTATTCATCTTCCAATTGCACTATTAATTGTTTTACTTTACAGACAAAATCACCGACGGATTGAAAATTCATCGGTGTGTTTTGGCGGTTTTCTAAAAAAATTCAATTGATTTAAAATTTTCATTTAAATATTATAGACGAAATCACCGACGGATTGAAAAATCATCGGTAATTTTTGGCGGTTTCTGAAAACTTTTTACAAAATTGAAAATTTAAATTAAATATTACCGACGGAATAATTAAAAAATATTAATATTCAATTATCCGTCGGTAACGCGCTCCAATAAAAAACCTGAATTCGCTTATTTCACAAGAGACAGACTCATTATTTCTTTTTCTTCTTCTACTGCTTCTACTTCTCCTTCTTCTTCTTCTACTTCTACTTCTACTTCTTCTTCTTCACTATATGTAAAAAACATCAATATCTATTTCTTTCTCTTCTTTACTCTCCTCATCTCCTTCTTCTTCTTCACTATATGTAAAAAACATCAAATATCTATTTCTTTCTCTTCTTTACTCTCCTCATCTCCTTCTCTTTTCTTCCATGCTCGGGTATGTCTTCTTCTTCTTTCTTCTTTTATCCTCTTAGTTTTTTTTAATTAATATGCTTTACGAATTGTTTTTTTCCTTAGCTTCACTTGCAAGTATATTAAGGTAAGATTTTTCTTTTTTCTTATTTTTTCATGATTTTTTTCACTATATTTGTTTTTTATTTAATTTTAATTGATTTTGTTCATAATAATTGTATAAATGTTGTTATGAGATTTTTTTTTTTCATATGAGATCAATTTTTAGTTGATTTATTTTATAGGATTTTAAAATTTTTAGCAATTGCAACTTCATTTTTTTCATATGAATTTTTTTAGTTGAATTAATTTTTTTGTTTTATTTATTTGTTGCAAATTTGTTTGAGTTAATTTTCTTATTCTTTTTTCCAAGCATTTTGAGTATATATTATACAATGTTGATTTATGTTAATTTAATTATTTTATAAAATGAATTTTTTTAAAATGTTTTTAAATAATTACCGTCGGTAAATCCGTTGGTAAATCCATCGGTAATAAAATTTTTTTTACCGATGCGTATGTTCCGCCAATAAATCCGTCGGTAATATTATTACCGACGGATTTACTGACGGACAAAAAATTACCGACAAAAGATTCACCGACGGAAATTCTCCGTCGGTGATGTCATCGGTAAATTAATTACCGATGGAATATGTGTCTTACGCCGATGGAAAAATTCCGTCGGTAAAACTGTTAAATCTTGTAGTGAAGGACATATGGTTCTGGTATGTTGGTTACATTAAAGGACATATGGTCCTGGTATGGAAAATATGTCTTGAATTTGTTGCCACCTCTAACAAAAGATATATATTAATCTAGTTCAAAAGTTGTAATAATACAAAAAAATAAATTTATTTGTATAGTCTTGTAGGTTGGTATAACATCATGTCATGTGGGTTTGATATTGGCCAGACCTAACAATTATTTGGGTTTAGCTAATGTCAGATCCAATAACTTTTAGGTTTAGAATTGACTAGATCTAATAGTAGTTGGATCTGTTTAATACTAAATCTAGTGCGTCTCTACGATAACGTGTTTGGTGATGGTGCATTGTCAGCTCAACAATGCTCGAGAACAAAAAATATATATATACTTAAATATTTTTTTCATCCTATATTTTTTAAATATATATAAAAATTTATTGATAAAATCTGTACTCATCAATGATAAACTCAACAAGTTTTGGTGCGTGATGTCCTACTAAAATTGAGCAATTTAAATAATGGAATTAGAAATTAAATCTGATTTTAGAAAACTATTTTTTATCAAACAAGCAGTAATATTTATATACCTTCATGGCTTTCTCCTGCTATATGGAATTCATTATATTTCCACTGAGGAAATCTTTTGAACCAATTTAGGAGAAATGTGCGGGCGTCCCAAGCTAATCATGAGCAAATAATTGAGAAAAAGAAATTAACAGAATTGGCATCCCCGCACACAACATTTGCAACACAAGATTATCTCCTTGAACATCAAGGCTCCTGTTATCTCCATTGAGCCGCAAAAGGAGAGGTTTCTTCTCAGGTTTCTGTGTTGCTTCAAAAAACCAGTAGAAAAGAGCTTTCCCATAGTTTTCATCAATGGCAACAAATCGAGAATATTGCTGGAACTTGACTAGAGTTTGGCCGGGAAGTTCCGTAACACGGTCGGCATCTTGAATTGCCTAGATCTTATGGTTAAGATCCCATGAAGAGGCATTCAACAACAACTAAAAAAGACGAAGAAAGGCACAAAGTGAATTCTGAAAGTCCCTTTTAGGGGTACCCCAAGACGTGGTTAATAGTTCTTTCAATTTATAGAGTGAAAGCTTGTGAGTTTGTGTCAAACATGTGAATCCAAAATATAGTAGAGCATAAATTTAGAAGATTAATAGACGATTCCATACAGAAATCCCAAATATTACTAATGTTTAAGCATCATTTTTGTTTTGTTTGAGGATTAATTACCTGAAGACCCATACGCGAATGCCCCCGTTGATGAGCTTCTTAATTACTGGTAAGATTGAAGTGGCCGAGGCTTGCCAGGCTCTGTTCACATCATTACTAGACACAAAATAGACCAGACAGAATCATCAGAATTCAGATACACTTGTTCAAACAGGTTAATTTACAAGAAACATTGCTAATTAATCAGCGAGTTTTAGATAAAACTAACTTGCAAAGGACATATGGTTCTGGTATGTTGGTTACATTAGCATGAAGTGCTGCCTGAACATCTGGAAGATTGAAATAATCTGTTGCATTCATGGTACATGGATCATATCCTGCTGGAATTCTACGCAGAATATCCTGTATAGAAGGACCTCATTACTTGATTAGTTAAATGAAAGATTAATTTAAGGGAACGAAAAGGAATTAAAGAAATTGTTTTCAGGGATTTTTGGGACTGCAAAACATTTTTGTAGACTTGGTTTGATCCAGAGGATAAGTTGGAGAATACAAGCTATACACATTGATGATTTTGTAGACATTATAGTACTTCAATAATGAATCCCAGCATTCTTCAGTTAGATTTGAGATAAAATCACAGTTTTTCTTGATTGAATTGTACACCCCATCTGAGATTGTTGCATGATCCCATGCATAATCTATCGTTCCTTTCTGATCAGTTTCATCATCCAGTATTGCATTTCCAATCTGCACAAGATGGAACAAGCTGTGTATGGAAAAATGATCTGTTTTATGCATTTCTAAGCCAAAGTATTATGATGTCTATCAAAATAACAAGGATTCTAATCTACATATTAAACCTACCACGAAAACCTCAAGATTTATGTAAGTGTCCTCTGTGGAATTCTTGTTCTCATCGAAGATAACTTCAGCAAGTTGTGGTACATAATGGCCTAAATTGAGTCGTGTAAATGCTGTCAGAAGTTCAGAGCTGCCAAGTTTGCATAATATTCATAACAATAATATTTACAGACCTGCATAGCTTTCTCCTTCTATGTAGAATTCAATGGACTTGGATTGTGGAAATCTCTTGTACCAGTTTAGGAGAAATGTGTGCGCATCCAAGGCTAAGCAATAAAACAAATGTAACAGTGTTATTGAATGCTAAATTTACAAGCCCTCCATCTGTTTTTCTTCTATAAGCTCTTATGATCAGTCATGACAGTGTTAATTCTGAAATCTTATAATCAACTTCTATTATCCAATTTTCATTTACCCGTCATACTATCTCCTTGAACATCAAGACTGGTATATTAGAATATGAAAATCCAACGCCGGCCGGGGAATCCAAGAATAATAAATTTGCAGCCGTATCATTTGAAAGCAATGAAACAAGGAAAAATGTCAATGCTGCCCTCTTTTGCAGTAGGTGGTCTCCTTTGCTTGAGTTTGCTGAAAACTGCACACCGCTCATTCATGATGAAAATATTTATATAGAATAATTTTGTGGGACAGAAGAGAAGAAATGCCTTTATTCCAAGTGTAATTATTGAATACTATTGATGGGCCTTCCTTCACCGAAAATGGGCCGAGCTCTTGAGCCTCACCAAACCCAACAGATGAGCATCCAGGACCTGCAAGAGGAGCACTTTAATGATACTAGATAGCATTGATTGATATGGAAAAGGTTGAATTGGCTAATGTACTAGATAGCTTCAAAATCATAAACTTTGGCTAATGTACAGGGAGACACCTAAGGGAAGATTCTAATAATGATATGTAGGCAGTTTGGCTAATGTATAGTCTAAAAAAGGATCCTCATCACTAGGGTAAATATATGCAAAATAATTTATTGATTTATCATACAACTTAACCCCTTTTCCTATAAGTACTTATTAACCAAATTTTAGAAAACAAGCTATACACTGAAAACTTTGTCATGCTAGGCTATATGATAATTTATCTTAGAAGCTTATAATGACCGAACTTCTGGTGATGTAGCTTCTGCTTGCTTCTTATAAGAGTTTATTAACTTTATTGACAATAAAATAATGAGTATTTTTCAATGTTGATTGTCTTATCACCCCTCTCATGATATTTTATGCACATCAGGTTTGCTCAATGATATTATAAAGAGACCCTTAAAGGAAGGTTCTAGTCATAATTTATGGATAGGGTGGCTAATGTAAACAAATCTTAAAAAGTTGACCATAACTACTAATCATAATCATATAGACTTTCAATTAGAGTTTAAGGTTTCATGAATGCTAGTATGGGGTGGAATCTATTGGGACACCATTAATTCTTCATTTCTAACCTAAAGCAATGAAAATGAAAATGGCATGCGGTAGATACACGAGCATAACTCCATATCCAATCAACACATATAATAAATAGACTAAATGAAATAAAATGCAGGAAATAATAACACATTAATAAATGATTATCGAATCAAACAAATTGTGTAAAATAAAGAACCACAAAACAAGCATTACAACAAAACACGTCATTTTCTCACACAAACAAACATAGCCTAACACTTACTAAGTTTTCCTACCATTCTATAACAGGGGACATCTTAGAGAGCCAAATATATATATAAAGGATTAAATTAGAAAAAGAAATCACCAACTGGTTTTATGGTAACTAGAAAACCCTAAATGATCTTTTAAATATTCTAGGTTAGGGGCTTATTATGTAATAAAAAAATATAATAATCATTTTATATATCCTACTTAAGATAAAGTTGCATTGTTGTTTGTTGTGCTCCAAATTGTCTAAAATGACATTTTTTTATAAAATCTAAACTTAGATATTAGTTTTGGATTTAGGCTTGAGAACAATATGATTTTCTTCTTAAAAATTCGTTGAGCGTCGTATATACATGGATGATTAGTTATTGATGGGTATTGAACCCACAAGGATTAAATAGATTGAAATGAATTTAAAGGCATTGCTCACTTTTGATGGGCATATGTGGGATCATGTTGATCTAGCCTAAGTTCATTCATAACATGAATACATATCAATATATATTCACCAATTCAAATATTTGATAGTCAACATTCAAGGATATGAGCTGATAATGGTTCATTTATCATGGGTTGATCTCTAAAAATAAATAATAGCTTATTCACTGTAGGAAACATAATTATATATGCATAAAAGTTTCAAATTAAGATTGCAACATCGATGAAAATATTTCAAACAAAAAGTCAATTCAAATAAAAAAGGTAAATGTGTACTTATGGATTCAAATATCTAATAGTCATTCAAAGATTGGAGCCAATAAGAAATCATCTATAATGAGTTTAGTTCTCAACAACGGATGAAGCTAAATGGAAACCATCTCTCACCATTAAATAAATAAGTGAATAAACCTCGTTCTCTTCTTTTACAATGGACCAATTATATAGTGTGAGAGTTGAAAGCAAATATATTTCACTTTAAAGCAATATCAGATAGACGCACAAGTGCTATCTAAACCATTTTCTTTTTAGTATTTGTTTTCCTTAATACAAAAGATGATGACAATCTCACATGGCACACACTAGATGAATTCTAGGGTGGAGCCATGAAGGAGATCGAGAGAGAAGGCTCAGAGGAATATGGGGAGATGGGCGTGTGGCTATCCGAATGAATTTTAGGATTTTGGTCTTTTAAAGATAATTTTCTATTTCTATCTCTATTAAGTTGATAATATCTTCTAAAACCAAAACCGATTCAAATCGAATAAGGTTTTGGTTTTCTAATTGTTTTTTTTAGTTTTTTTTTTCCCTTAACCTTAGTTTAGGCAAAACTTAGACTCCTAGTAGAAAAACAATTTAAGCCACAGGGAAGGCGAGCGCCTATTAGAAAAAGTTCTAAAGTTGACTAAGTTTTTTTCGAAGATAATATTTTTTTTCTTGATCTTTTATTTTATTCAATTTTTTTTATCTGATTGTCTATGCCCATTAAATTCTTCTTTATCCTCATTGGTGAATTGTGGAAATTATTTTTTTGACAAGGTCCACACCTTTCCATATTGCATCAACAAGTGATATCCGTTTCCAATGAATGAAAATATCATGTTTTTCTTTTTGAATTTTGATTTAAGATGACTTCAGGAAGGTATAAAGTTTCAATAATATAATTTAGCTTTAGAAAGCTGAGTCTGGATAGAGTTATTAGACCTAATCATTTTATTTGGAAAAGAAACATGAAACATTGGATAAATATGAGACCTCACTAGTACATAAATTAAGATTATAAGCTTATGTTCCAATATTTTAGAACTATGAATGGGCCATAATACTTTGTAGACAACTTGATATTTCTCCTCATGCATACAAATAATTCCATATAAGGTTGCAACTTAAGATATACCATTTACCCAATAGAGAATTATTTTACCCTATGTTTAGAATCATTTATTTGCTTCATTATACATTGAGCTTCTTTGATTCTCTCTTCAAGCACCTTGATAACTACATCTCTCTCTAGCAACTTTTTATCTACTAGTGGAAGTCCGGATGTTATAAAAACATAACTTAAGAGAATGGGAAGAGGTTAATTAGTCTTAAATTATTATTAGTCTTAATTTATTAAAAAAACTTAACATACCACAAACGAAATCACACCTGCAACAAAGGGAGGGTAAAAAAAGAGCACACAGAAGAAGATACACAAGCATGGATATAATAATTATATCCCAGCTAATGTTTTATTTCTCAGTCTTATTCCAGCCTTCACGCACCACCATCTTCATTTATAGCTGCCTTCTTCAATTCCACGAGATCATGGTGTTGTTTTTACTGATACAAATTTTCAAGCGCATATTCCCGGCAAACTATCGAAGCAAAACGCGCTGCAACAAGTTAGGTCGCCGATTGAGCATGGAGATGTACCTGAAGGGAGGCAGTCGTCTGCAGATTTAGGCATCATCACATTTGAGAGTGGAATGTTCTTGGTATTACTAGTAGCGATCCCATCAACGCCATCAGAGGTGAGTGGGATTTCCCTCATAGAGAAAGCGCAAGGAGAAATAGTAGCAAGGAAGAGGAAGGACACTATCAGAACCAAACTCACTTTCTTGCTATCCATCTCTTCCCCACACTCGCACAGAACCGCTAAGCTTTTAATTCACTCACTTGCAGAGTAAGTTTTTGCTCTTGAATGCATGATAGAGACTATATTAAATAGCGGTGAGATGACTTTTCCGCTCTTCAAATTGATAAGGGCACCCACCTCAATAATGCAATTCTGCAGCCCACGTTCAAGTGGCGTCCACCACTGGTCACTATCACTTCTGGACCACAGTAATATCACCACGTTTTATCCTTGTTGAAATTTTTGAAATTTCACAAGGATCGTGCCTTTCTGCTTTCACAAGCAGAGCCTGAATTGTTTTTCCCCCAGTAATACAGAAATATGGAACCTGTCAACTGAGACTAAAGCTCGTGGAAAAATATTAATAAAAATAGTTGCAAAAGAAACAAAAATAACAAAACAAAAAAGAAGAGGATACAATCTGATAGAGAAAAACGCAAAAATGATGAATTTTTTTTTTTTAAATGATTCTAAAAAAATAAATAACAATTAAAAAAAATAAAAACTAAATTTGAAAGATTATAAAATCAAAAGGGATGAAATTAAAAAATATTTATAGTTTTATAAACTATTTATAGATTAAAAAAATAGTAAGGGGTGAAAAAAAAATGTAGGGGGTTAATCCAAAAGAAGGTAAACTGCAAAAAACAATCAAATTATAAAAAAAAAACCAAGCAAATTAACATAGGCTAACCAATTAAACTTGATTTAATATCTAAAACTTGCAATCTTCAAAATTCTAGACCAAGGTTCAATAAAAAAAACTTAATTTTCAACCAATTTAATTTTAAAAGATGAAATAAAAAAAATATTAAAAAAAGTGTGATAAGTTGTTGTAGTTGGATTTAGAAATGTGTTTGATAAAAATTATGGTTGAAGTTTATGTGTAGTAAAAAATATATATAAAATATTTGGTGAAAGTGGGGTTGCAATTGTTTTTTAAAGTGTTTTTTACTTGGAAATGTATCAAAATATTTTTTTTTTATTTTTTAAAAATTATTTTTGATATCAGCACATTAAAATGATCTGAAAACACACACACAAAAAATATCAATTTGAAGCAAAGAGAAAAATAAAAAAATTTTAAATTTTTTCAAAAATATTTTTTAAAACGTAAAAACAAACAGACTTTTATAAGACTCGGTTAAAAAAGCATGTAAAAAATGCTGCACAAAAATTGCATTTCAAACTAATTTTTTTAGTGAACCCCACAATACAAAACACAGTTTAATTTGTTACCAAAAATCTTATTATATTTTTTTCAACACAAACACAAAAACCGGTGAAAAACAAACACAACACTAAATTCAAAGCTCATTTTGCTTAAAACTTATCCCCTCTTAAATATTTTTTTGTAATCCAAAATATTAATTTAATATAAATCCAAACTTGCATGGCTTGGCCTAAATCGTAAGCAGGAGCACAAGCACGAGCTGGGTCGGTACGTACATGTACGAGTTTAAGCTAAAAGTTTATTTTACTTAGAATTTATCCTCTCTAGGAACGTTAAAAATCTAGATTTATTTTGTATATTTTTTTTGTATAAAAACACTTTTTTTATCAATTTTATCAATAAACAATTTTGATTTCTCAATTAGAGCTTTCTCTTGGAATTCACGGCAGAAAATATTAAGTTCTCTAAAATTGCAAGATGTAGAAAATATTGTAACTGTAGTTATTTCTATAAGTTGTTTTTGAGCTTATAAGAGGCATTGATGAGATAGCGGTTGATATTGCAAAGGGAACATTAACAGTAATTGGAGTTGTAGACCCAGTGTGCATGCTGGTGGCTAAAAAACTCAGAAAACATGGAAAAAAGGCAGAAGTCCTTAGTGTTGGGCCGCCTAAGAAAGAACCAGACGAAGAAAAAGTTACTATTATTGTTATTACTTGCAGTGATCTCATCAACACCAGTGAAATCACACCTGCAACAAAGGGAGAAAAAAAGAGCACACAGAAGAAGATAAACAAGCTACTGTTTTATTTCTCAGTCTTATTCCAGCCTTCACGTACCACCATCTTTATTTATAGCGAGCTTCTTCAATTCCACTAGATCATGGTGTTGCTTTTACTGATACGAATATTCAAGCGCATAGTGGTGGCCAAATTGCAAGGCATATGCCGCTGCAACAACCTACGTCGCCGATTAAGCATGGAGATGTACCTGGAGGGAGGCACTTGTCTGCAGATTTAGGCATCATCACAATATTTGAGAGTGGAATGTTCTTGGTATTACTTGCAGCGATCCCATCAACGCCATCAAAGGTGAGTGGGATTTCCCTCATAGAGAAAGCGCAAGGAGAAATAGTCGCAATGAAGAGGAAGGACACTATCAGAACCAAACTCACTTTCTTGCTATCCATCTCCCCCTCGCACTCGCACACAACCGCTAAGCTTTTAATTTACTCACTTTCAGAGTAGGTTTTTGCTCTTGAATGCATGATAGAGGTTGCATGCAGAGACTATATTATATAGCGGTGTGATGATTTTTACGCTCTGCATATGGATCACGGCACTCAGCTCAACAGAGCAATTCTGCAGCCCATGTTTTAAGTGATATACACAGCAAAGTCATTATCACGTTAAAGTTATGCCTACAAGAGGTTTCATTTCAAAATATGCGCTTGAAAATATCGCAAAATATAAAGAACAGCTGCCCAGTGAACAGTAGTAGGAGAAGCAACAAACTGACTAACAACATGAACAAATGTAATATCTGGACGAGTAATGGTGAGATATACCAAACTCCCAACAATAGTGCGGTATAGAGTAGGATCTATCAAAGGTAAACCATCTGTAGAAGAGTACCTCGCGTTAACCTCAATAGGAGTATCCACAGTCTTGTTATCAGTAAGTCTAGCCCGCTCAAGAATATCTGCAACATATTTCGACTAAGAAAGAAGGTAACCTCTAGGTGAGTATGCTACCTTAATACCCAGAAAATATCGAAGATAACCCAAATCCTTCATCTCAAATGGTCTAGCCAACTCTGTCTTCAAAACTGAAATACCATCAATGTCATCACCAGTAATAATCATGTCATCAACATATAAAGATAGAATGATACGAACTGTATCAGTGCACTTAATAAAAAGAGCAGAATTATGACTGCTAGAAACAAAGCCAAGAGACGAGATCACAATAGAGAATTTCTCAAACCAAGCACAGGGTGCTTGTTTGAGACCATATAATGCTTTCTTAAGCTTACAAACATATCTAGATTCATGTGAAATACTAGTCATGTGAAATACTTGAAGATCTCCATTCAAGAAGGCATTTTTAACATCAAGCTGAGAAATATGCCACTGACGAATCGAAGCTATGGCAATAAGAGTGTTGCTACCCAATTTTTGACCCATGTTTTTGATATATTTTTCAAAAAAATCCAAAAATAGAGAAAAACAATGAAAATCCAAAAAAATATGTATTTTTAATATATTCTCGTCATTTTAGTATTTTCAGCGTCGTCTAAAAAGATTTTAATTTTTATTTAAAGAATTTAATTTTTCAAAAGATTTTCGAACGCGTTCGACTTTTCACGCGTTATTTTTAAAATCATTGATTTTCCATATTTTGAGTCGACGTTGATATTGCTCGTTTTCAAAAAATACAAAAAATAATAAAAATCAAAATTTACAAAAAGAAAGAAGTTGAGGGACCAAGTTGAAAAACCTAGCAAAATTTTGTCTATAAATACTGGTTTCCAACACTTGCAAAAGGAGGGGGGGCAATTTTGAAATATCAGAAAATACAAAAAAAATAACCTAACCCTAAACCTATCTCTACCAAGCCTGCAGCCCCCCTTTCCCCTTGGTTTGAATTTTTTTCCTACAGCCGCCGGCCACAAACCAAAGCCAAACACAGCCACCCCTTCAGCTGTTTCTTTCTCAACAGACCCCCACATTTGAACCCACGGTCCAACCATCTCTTTCAGCCCTTTGAAACAACAGAACAACAGCCGTCTCCAAGCCTTTTTTCCCGTTACAACAGCCACCACCGTTTTTTTTCTTCTCTTCAACCTCACAAAGGACCAGCCGGCGGCGCCCCCCCTTTTGGGTCTTGAGTTTTTCCCCGGCCATCTCTGATCTCCCTCTTCTCAGCCGGACAGCCATCGTCTCCCAGCTCTCCCCATTTTTCTCCTTCTCACAGACCACCAGACTTCCCTCTCCGCCGAGCACAAGCTCTCGACCAGCAGCCGCCAGCTCCACCGTAGCTTCAACAGGCCGAGCTCAGCCTCACACCGGATCAGGCCTCCCTTCCCTCAGCCACCGGGCAACAGTCGACCCATCGCCCTCCACAGCAGCGACGGACGACAGCAGCAGCGACCACAGCCGCGGTCCCCTTTGCAACCACCAGATCGGCCGCCTGAAGCAGAGGAGAAGAAGAAGAAGAAACACACGGACTGATCTGCAGATAAAAGCAGATCCGAAACCGAGACGAAGAGAAGGAGAAGCAGATCCGAAGAAGGAGAAGGGATGAACTGCAGATCTGAAAAGAAAGAACAAAAAAAACAGATTTGAAAAACTAAGAAAAAAACTTAAAATCGACTGCCCTTGTTGTGTTTTTTTTTGGATTTGCAGGTGAATAGATCGAAGAGAGGAGGAAGCATTACAGCCCCCCCCCTCACGCTGCCTGATTTTCGCACGCGCCGCCAGTCACTGCGGTGCGTGGGGTCCACGCGCCGTTACTGTTCAGGCAGCCCAGAACTGTTCCTGAAGGGTTCCCAGTACTGTTAGGGATTGTTTAGGGACCATTTTGTAAAATTTTAAAGTTTTAATGTAATTTTTGTTTATTTATTTTAAATTTGTAATATGTGAATGTAAAAGAAAAAAGAAAAGAAAAAAAATAATAATAACAAAGGGGATGTGTGTGTTGGTGTATTTTTATTTATTTATTTTGAATTTGTATTTGTATTTGTATTTGTATTTTGTGGATGTAAAAGAAAAGAAAAAAAATAGTGAAAGTGTATGTGTGTGTTTGTATTTTATTTTATTTATTTGTATATATTTTAAGGATGAAATTGCAAATACATTAAAGAAGAATTTAATATTTTGATCGGATCACGGTGAAGAATTATTAACTTATATGTAAGTGATATTTCTAATTTCCGAAGAAAAGACAATTATTAAAACTTCTTTTAACACGTCAAAGCCACGAAGCAGCTTACCTCAGGTAGGGTGTGTTAGGGGTGCTAATACCTTCCCTAACCACAACCAGTCCCTTACCCGCGAATCTCTGACAAGACCAGTGCATCCGGTTTCCTAGTAGCCCGCAATCAATTACTAGGTGGCGACTCCAACGAACCAATTCAAAGCAACGCAACAAACGAGATTTAAATCGCCAGCCGATGCCGCGCGCTGATTTTTTTTGGGGTGCGACAGAATGGCGACTCCACTGGGGAAGGTATTTTTTCGATTATTGGACTAAGCTTTGTGTATTTGATGTGTTTAAGTTTTTGCATTTTTATCTTTTTGTTAATATTTATTTCCATGCATTTTATAGAATTGTCTCATGCATCACCTGTATTTATTTTTAAAAGCACACACAAGCTTCTAGGTTAGGTGGGGAACTAGCGATCTGCCCTAAGACTATTGGTCAGGGTTCAGATGCGTGAAACACCCAACTCATATCTGAGTGCCTGCTTGGTAATGGTGGGTATATGTGCCTTAACCATTCCTTGCAACGCCCCCATACTGTCTTTACGAAGAACGTCACTGGGCAGATATGAGACCCTTTTGAGACCAGATAGAAAACCTACCCATGTTCACATAATGAATAGAACTTGTCCTTAGGTTGTATGTGCTACCGTTTTTGCATAAGGGCAAACCCTTCTTGAAGCATCTTGAATTCAAGACTTGTGGGTGACACATTGGCCGTTGCTCCGAAAATTTTCATTGTAGAGTTTGGTCAAAAATCACGATTCTTGTCCATCATACAAGAGTTACGACCATATTGTCACCTCTCGAAGGGTGAGTTCAGCATATAGATTACATGTTCATACATTTATTATGCATGTACCGGGCTGAAAGGTAGGTCCCCCACACAAGTTGTGCTACACGTGATTGGAGAAAAATGACGGAGGTGAAGAAAGGTGTCAGATAGAGGCTCATTATCAGATTAAGGTTGAGAGCATTAAATGTGAAGTAGCTAGACTCAGATCTGCTCAAACAAGTGTTGAGCATCAAATGGAAAGAGAATATCTGTACAGTCTTCTGTGGGAACACTGCTTGTTCACATCTAATTGAAGTTGTATCTCTCTTTTTTTTCGTCATGAACAAAAGCAACAACGCCTTCAGTCATCAACTGATGACAACTCTGGTTCTTATCCAGTTGCATTGTTAAATGTTCATCGCCTCCACATCATCTAATGGAACCAAACAACTATCGGTCTCCTGTACATGGTGCATTAATCTGTTTTGAAGCCACCCCAATTATGAGCTCAACTCCAGTTCAACAGCACAAGATGGTCTGAAAAATCATGATTAAACACTGAACTTCAATGTGGCAGAGCTCCCTCCATAAAAATCCATTTATGGCTCTGCAAATTGGGAATGCAAGAGGGAATTTATAAGTTGCATATGCTACAAATATTTCTCTCATCAGTTTCAGCACGAAGACATCTTAGTAGGTTGAAGAGCCAGACCTGGTCTGGAAAATATGAGCAGACTTCAAACTTCAACGTAGCAGAGCTCTCTCGGCAGGAATCTGTTTGTGGATCCGCAAGTGGGAAATCCAAGAAGGAATACAGTAGTTTCAGATCATCTATGATTTCTCTCAAACAATGTCAGTATTAAAACACAAAAGTAGAGAGAAGAGACATGCCTAGACTAACAAACATGAAGAATACTGAAACTTCAACAGAGCAGGACTTCCTCTATTGGTGCTTGTTTGTTGCACCGTTCGAGAGGAATCAAAGAAGAAATAGAGGAGATTCATGTCCATCATTTTATCCCATAAAAGAGATAAGACATGATTCCACACGTCGGTAGTGGCGATACTACAAGTTTCTGGGCGCTGCCAAGATTACCAAGCTATTGGAAAGTTTTCTAACAATCCGCAGCCAACCACAACAACATTGGAAGATTGAAATGACGTTGTGAGGATTTGCCGAAGAATTGAACAAGCTATGAAGAGAGGAAAGATTGAAGGATCTGCCATGGATTCCAGAACAATGATGAGAGGTGAATCAAGAGATGACTTTGACGGTGTGAAACCTTAATTATGTGGTCTAGCCAGGTCTCACGGTAGCATCAATTGCTCAAATGTCTTTGCCAAGATTGACATTCCTCTACCACTTAAGTTTGTCGACCAACATCTGCCAGATTCCAGTTTGCTTGACTCCGACAAATCCCATGCAATCACCAATTTCTAGTAGGTATAATCCAGATAAGAGATGTGATGTCATGGTGGGGTCCTCAACCATTTCAAGTGAACAGTTTCAAGAATTGCAAGAATTGAGTCTGAAAGTTGGTGAGCAAGAGACAAGTGGAGTCGGTGAAGAAGGGTGTCATTGGCTATATTGTTCCCCGAACATCATCAAAATGACATGTGATCGAAAGTGTTTGGCAAAACACAGATATTGCCAGAAAAGCTGATTCAAAAATGGTGATGGACTGTCAATCATATTGTTATGGAATTCTGCATTTTGTTTTGGGATCACATCTCATCCTTCAACGAAACATGCCTTGCTTTTATCTTTTTTGTTGTTTTGAAATCAACAGATGTTTAACATTTTATTCTGACAAAATATTTTGATCAAACTCCAACATGCGATAAAGGTTAATCAATCCGGAAGATTAAAAGTGTTTTGATTACAGAAATGACTCGATGCTTGAAAGCAACATGAGGTGACTAAACAATTTTGAACTCATACCTCCTGAAACTGAACCACACATCATATAGCTAAGTTTTAACAGTATGCATAATGACATGTAGTGGATTCGGTAGTTATGGACTCGTGAAATCATGATTCTTACAAGTCCCAATCATTACACTGGATGAAGATCAAAATTTATCGGTTCTAACCGACCTTGCTTGAAATGAGAAAAAGGCCATCTTTGATATTCCCTTCACTTTCTAAAGATTATATCCCTTGTAGTCCCATTTTGAGCTGGATAAAATATCTTTTCATGAAAACCCTGACTAGGATCACACCCCACACTGGGGGCAAATGATAGATATGTTGGAGACACTGATATGATTAATGGATAAAGAGGAAGGCTTAGAACAAAAGTCCAATGATTGAAAGAGAGCTATAAGAAGACACATAGACTGAGGGCATATAAGAAAGTTTTGAGGAAGGCTATGATGAAAAAAAAATGAAAAAAAAAAACGGAGAAGAAGTTGAAAATTACCTTCACTTAAAGACAAGTCGAAGATAAAGGAAAGAAAACGCCTATCATGTCTATGAAAAGCAAAAGCAATTTCAATCAAGGACACAACAAAAGTCAATACCAGAAAAAAAGACTAAGCTATAAACGTGACTTTTGGTGTCCATTATAAAGCCTCTGAATGTTATCAGATGATTAAGGTTCGTTATTCATCAAGGAAATGTGGATTTTGCATTATGACTTATGTTAAGAAAAGTCTCAACTTTGAGGTTAACAAGGTTATATGTCGTTTTCCTCTACAAAGACAACAATAGAAAAGAGTTGATGAAATAGTTGATTGTTGATCCTAGGTCTTTGAAACCCTCAAACACCTTTTTGAGCCTGTGAAATTCCTTTCTTTCATAGCCATGAACCATAGCCTGCATTACGTGCTTTTAAAAGCCCTTTTTAATCAAGCAAGAAATTTGAACCGATAAATGACGCTCTCAAAACTTAAAGAGCTTTTCCATAAGGGTCGTGACTTCATGAATTAAGCTACTGGTTATTATGCATGCTGATAAAATAAATGCTAAGAAAAGAAACAACTTTTCTTGAATAAAGCCTCAGCATCTTGTTTTTTGAAATTCATAAAAATGTCACCTCATCACAGACCATCAAATGATATACCCAATATCAAGGATTCAAATTGATACAAAGAACCATGGAAAAAGCCATTTTAATCCTACAACGGGTCGATTTCTGTTTTCAAAATACAAGACAATCAAAGGACTGTGTATTTCGAATAACGTGTGTTGGGTCTTTGATCAAAAAGCTTGATTTTCAAAAGATTTCCAAAAAAGAACATCTTTGATTTCATTTCAACAAACTAGACTTTGAATAGACATGATCTTTGAAATATGAGAGTTGATTCCAGAACAAGGAAGATTATCAAACACAGAAGAACATTGATTGAGTATGCAAAATCGTTGATAGAAATGACATTGAAGTCCTCGACACTCCTTGAAAAGTTGAGCAGCTGGGGGCAATACAGTGGACCTTAAGAAGGAAAACAAACAGTATCCAGATCAACTGGGGGCAAAGAAAGAATCACATGATGAGTCATCAAAGTCCATCAAAGTCATTCCTGACATTCACAAAAGCCATTTGGTTGTAAACAGAAGAATGAGCATGTTCAGATCAACTAGGGGCAATGTTGTTCAAAGACAATCCATGATTTAGTGAACTTCAGCAGCAATTGATGAGCAACACTGCACTTGAAGGATATTTTCATATCTTCATCTTGGGTAACCCTCTAAAACATGGCTATGACTCCTGACAGATGTTATCGGGTGAGTGCATTTGAATGAACATCGAACATATGCACACCACCAAGACTGACTGTGGAACGATGCTGCACTTAAAGGACAATCTCATATTGTCATTCTTTGAAACATGGTTTTATAGACAGATGTTATCACACAACTGCACTGAATGAATGTCGGAAAGGCACCCACCTCGAAGACTGATTGTGGGACATTTGTTCTGAAGCCAGATGAGCACTTCACCGCATGAGTATGGGTGATAAAAGCATCATCATTGATGAGGCCGAGACATATCTTTTCACAAATCTGATTAGAAGAGTTGAAGGGAATCTATTAAGAATAACACTGAGCATACAACCATGAGCCTTTGTACTGCAAGCTATGAGATGCATGACTGGATGACTGAATGAGTTCCAAGGAGGTTGATGATAACATGTACTTGAAGAGTACTGTTTCAACTAGAGGCAAGTTCATGATTGATTAACAATCTTGATGGGTATTGGCATGATGCACACAATCAATCAGAGGATAATTCTCAGAAGAAGTCAGGAGAGAAAATCCTTCATAATGAATCAAGCAGTACCACACTTGGGGGCAGGGTCAAGCTTGATGAACGATGCAAGCAGTAATTGTCAAAGATAGCCCGGGATGGGCACTGCGTTTACAGCTGAGTGGATGGCCAGTACATGAATGAGTCAATGCCTCGGAAGAACAAAGAAAGCTTTGGGATGCAAACAAGGGAACCCTATGACGATGGAGCATCAAGGAGGGGGGGACCTATATTTTTCTCAGGTAAGTATACATGCATATTGATCATAATGCATTGCTTTTAACATTGTCAGGTCGGTGTTTCATCATCATCTTTTGGTAGTGTGTTTTCTAACCCTACCTCATTTTGAGTGCGCCTTTGAGCTCTCACCTCTTTTTGTGAGCGCCTTTGAGCTATCATCTCGGGTAGTGCGTTTTTCTAACCCTACCTCATTTCGAGTGCGCCGTTGAGCCCTCACTTCTCAGGTAGCGCGTTTTCTAACCCTACCTCATTTCGAGTGCGCCTTTGAGCCCTCGCCA
>NC_133288.1:6956439-6981261 GCF_005239225.2 Populus alba
CACGATGATCAATTGGCTAGATAGGTATCCACTTCGTATTATTGCTAATACCAACTAATTTTTTTATATTTTTTTCTTAACATCAAACCACTTGTGATTGGAAAAAAAAAAAAAGAAGAAGAAAAAAGATTGTTTACATAAAACTAAAATATAATTTTTTATAAAATTACAAAGATTAACATGAATCTTTTTCTTTCATATGAATTGTGAAGGAGAAGAAGGATTGTGTGGTAATAATTATAATTATAACTAGCAGTCCAAATAAGCAAGAGAGAAAAAGAAGAAAAAAGAGATTACTACTAAACCATACTAGGTGGTGGTACAGTGGTGAAAGCCTGGGACCAAGAGGTTTTGCTCCTCTGTGGTCTTCTAGGTTCAAACCCTAGGTTGCTCATATGATAGCTACTGGAGGTTTACATGGTCGTTAACTTCAGGGCCCGTGGGATTAGTCAGAGGTGTGCGCAAGCTGGCCATGCACCCACGTTAATAAAAAAAAAAAGAAAAAAAAAAAGAAAAAAAAGAAAGAGATACTACTAAAATGCTTTTCAGACGACAATTTCTTATTTTCCAAGAAGCGTTAATTAAGGTAAGGGACTGTTTTTGGGTTTTAAACGTTGGTACTTGGTGGCCAGCCCCTCTTACCGTGACAAAAGTAAGCCCATCGTACACAATTGTCCCACCCAGCAACCTGCAAAATCCCATATTCAAGCTCAACAGCAATTTTCATAGCATTTTGATTTATTTCATGGAATAAAAAAAAGAGATCATTAGATTGATTTTATTCATTAATCGAATAATTAGAATATCAGCAAATCTAAAGAGATTAGCGATGAATTACCTGTTTTCCATGGTACCATGGAGTCCATTCTTCAATAGTTTCAATCCTAGCTTGTTTAATGTATATCTAGTTGCAGTCACAGGAATTCTACCATCGGTAATCTCCAGCTGAAATGAATAGAATTAATACATCCCAATTAGATACGGCTAACTGTGTGTTAATCAATCCAGAAACTTAAGTTTTGAAATTGAAGATTTCAGATTTATATAATTTTGTAATATATTTTTTCAAATAAAAGCTAATAATAGCTTTTAGGTTTGAATTTTACAAAAAACTCCTAATATCTTGTATTTTTTATGAAATAAAATAGAATAATGAGATTTAAATTGTAACTAACACATCTCCCTTTTAAATTTGAAATTTATCGAAACTTTCAAATATCTTATTTTTTTTTTATTAAATATAATTTAACGAAAGCCTTTTGATTTTTTGAACATGGTATTTTTTTCATAAAGAGGTTGCAAGTATATAATATGATTTTACCTGAAGACCCATATGCGAATTCCCCCAGCAATAAGTTTCTTGATTATGGGAAGAATTGATTGTGGTGCATCAGTCCAAAATGTGATATTTTCACTGAAAATTAAAATGAAAAAAGAAAATCATATAGAAGAATATCTATAGATACCGCCATGTTATATATATTGGTTACCTGCAGTGTGCGTGTGAGCGTGAGAGAGAGAGAGAGAGAGATGTAAAGATGGTGTTACCTGCAGTGAGTCCATGGATAGGGAATTTTGGTTACATTAGCATGGAGTGCAGCTTGAACGGCTGGCCTATTCATATAAATCTCAGTGTAGTCTGAGGCACAAGGGTCATAGCCAGCAGGTCTCCGGTGCCAGTCCGCCTGCTCAGAAGAGAAGAAAGATGCAATCCTCATGAACCATGCACGAACCAGAGAAGAAGTAGTGCGATGAATTCAGTAAGGTGCAATGAGAAATTACGAATTTGGATAACAATTGAGGAGCCATATTGCCATTAATAACAGGTCTGTCTCTGGGATCGCTGAGGTTACTGTTGACGCATCTGTGGGCTGTATAAGCTGTACATGTCAATAATTCATAGACATCAAAGTACTGATGGAGGGCATCTTTGCAATCAGGGGATGGATGCTTCTGGTCACTGAATATTGCAATTTTTTGCTTAATATCATGGTACAGACGGTCGGATATTACAGCATGATCCCACGCATAATCTATCATCCCCTTTTGATCTGTTTCATCATCCAATAATGCATTGCCTATCTGCAAAATTCATGCATCGTATATATGTGATCAACGAGTCCTTTGTTTTTGCTAGGCCAAGCGATTGGCACATGAATAAAGGGCCTGTGGCATGGGCTGCAAGGTTAGACCTAGTCATGTGGGCTTGAATTTTTTTTGTTAAGATAATGGAGGCGGATTACAATTCGAAAAAAAAATAAATGATGTGTCCGTCTAAAATTTTTAATTTTGATCATTTTTGGGTAATTGAAAAATCAAAGTGGTCTGTTTTTTATTCTAAATAACTCATTTTCTATCAAAAATACATAGAAAATATTCTAGTAACCTTGTTAAATCTACTCTTAACCATCAAAAGCGCATAAAACTGCTTCAAAATCCAAAATAAACTTGAAATCAAAATTTCCTCCCAAGCTTAAATATGTTTTTTAGGCAATTTCAAGATAAAAATAAAAATAAAAAAACCTAACTCAAACTCCTCTCATTATATGAAACCACTTGGAGCAAAAATCTACTATTTTGGTGAACGAAATCGTAGAAACGACATCTTTCTCTCTAGATTGAAATTCATCAATTCTCTCTCTCTTCTCTAACCCAATAAAGACTAAAAAATTATGAAAATAAAGTTTAGCACTAAGATTATTTTTTCTAGAATTAGAGGGATCGATCACCTGATAGATAAAAAAGATGAGGACTCAAATATACTTTTCAAATAAAATTGAAAGGTACTATCTATTTTACCCATGTTTTTAACTTCAATTCTTTATTTTTCAATTCTATCATTTTTTTAAAAAAAATATAATTGAGTGCTAATTCAATTATCTTTAATCTACAGTAAAAACACCACAGCATTTAGGTTATCTTATAATATAATTATAATATAACATATGCACAAAGTGAACCTGGTCTATTGGTTCAAACCATCACAGAATAGTGGTTAGTCATAGAAGTGGGGTCCAGGGTACCAACCGATGGTTAGTTTTAGAAGTGGGGTCCTTGGTCTAATGAAGAAAGTCTAATTAAAAATTTCTCATTTCCGAAGAAATGCAATGATTAGTAAGAAATGGAATGGATTGTTGAAAACTCACAATAAAGCCCTTTAAGTTCATGTGCTCTTTCTTGGAAGCTTTCTCTGTTGCCGTCATAGATGACCTCCGCAAGCTGTGGAACATAGTGCCCTGAGAAAAAGAAAATATACGAATCTTGAGTCGATCACCATCGCATGAGGAATTAGACAGTGAGCAGTGAATCAGCACCTGCATAGCTTCTCTCCAGAAATGTAGAACTCATGGGACTTGAACTGTGGGAATTCTTTGGAACCATCTCACAAGAAATATGTATGAATCTTGAGCTAATCATCAATATTACAATAAACTGGTCAATTAACATCAGAAAATCTTGATGGATTTTACCTTAAGAAGAAAAACACAGAAATGCATTACCTGTAACTTTTGTCACCAAGCTCTCTAAGATCACTGGTGGTATTGGAGTAGGAAAATCCAACCCCAACAGGAGATTCCAGAAACAAAAGATTGGCCACTGGGGTGGAAGAAATTACAAGGCAATATTGTGATTGATGTTACGGCCCAATCACCATGAATGATTGAGTACAAAAACACGTAATTAAGTGCCAAATAGCAGTAAAGTAACTGTCTGGGGAGCTGAAATGCCACCACCTACCATTATTCCATGTGTGAGGATTGAACTGTAGCTCTTGTCCACCTCTCTTAGGAAAGAAAGGACCTAACTCCTCCGCCTCTCCATAGCCAATGGACGAACACCCTGGCCCTGATTTATAACATACGCATGTGCTCATTAACTACACCATTTGTTTTCATACTGTTATTTTCTACAAGAAATCTGTTTCGTCATCCTTGGAGCCAAGAAAATGTAATGCTTAATTAAAAATGTCCACAGAACAGGACTTCTCCTCCATGCTTTCTTCCAAAGCGATAGCGCCTCTCTCTCTCTCTCTCTCTCTCTCTCTCTACTCTCAGACACAGACACAGACACAGACACAGACACAATAAATTCTATGTTTTTTTGAACCACACATTTGTAAAGCACATACTTTTGTTAAAAATCTTAGAATACTCATTTGGTGACATGCAAATACTGCGAAACAAGGATTAACCAGGGCAGTATATAAAACTAGATTGGTCCCTCTCGAGGATGGACCGACCCTACGGGGGAAGGACAGCAGACTTAAATTATCAAGATGCTGCTGGGCTGGCGTAGGCCCCCCCCCTACAGCATACAACCATTGCAGTAAATGCAAGCAAGTTGGAACTCTTACATCACTGTTGATAGTACAGGATTATAAATAAGGTTTAGTTTTGGTGCTCTTGCATCCCTCATGGACTAAGCGATTCTGAATGGTTGATAATTTGGAATGAAAGATTTTTAGGCCATCGAACAACCCGTAAATCAACAATTCAACTTTTTTTTTTTTTTTTTTTTAATTTATTAAAACAAACTATGCATTGTTTTGTTTTGTTTTTTTTTTTCAATTTTTATAGGATACTAATTAAGTCGAATTAACCAGGTTATTAAAAATTTTATCGATTTAACTAAGAACCAAAACATATAATGCTTAAAGGTGCTGAATTTCTCAAATTAACTTGGAATAATTCCAACGTAGGTGGAACTTGGAATAATTCCAACTTAGGTGGAACCATCACTCAAAATTGAGAATAATTAATTTTTGAAAATTTTGTGTAAAACAATAATTGTGCCAATGGACTTTTGGAGGTGTCAATAGCTAGCATCATATTTGTTTATTAAAGTAAATTATAGTTGAGTCCTTACATCTTCAATAAACCAACATGTTAGTCCTTCTATTCTTTAAAAACAATAAGTTACTATCAATTGAGAAGATTTGACCGTCAATCCGTTATACCTAAAGTAAAGACTTTAATAATGTAAAACAAAAGGAAAAGAACTAAGTTATAGTAAGTGGAAATGACAACATGGAGGTGAAATATGGGTTTTTTTTTTTTTTTTTTTTTTAAATAGAGGGACTGAGCTAATAATTTCCTAAGAGTATAGGGAAGACGTTATAGCTTGTTATGATGAATTTGAAGGTTCTCACATGGAATCTAAATGGTTGTGCTGTGTTTGCTAATTAATTAATGATGATCATGTTTCATGATGTGACAGATAGGTTAAAAACATGATGATTTTGTTCATGGTCTTGGTCATTTAATTATCATTCGGTAGTTGAATCGTATCATCAATATTTTTCATGGAATCTATTATTATACTCTTTGACAGCTTAATTCCACCAAAAATTTCTTTAAGTGACTAATTTTCTGGTACGCGTCCTTATTTTATGTACTAACACTTTGAGTAAACTGGTTATTACCCGTGTTTTCATTGACCAGTTTTCGTGTATTGCCACGATTCATTTCCATAATCATAAGTAGATTGCCAGAGATAGCGAGTAATTCAGAACATGCCTTTTCAGACTGTGATTATATATGGAAGGAGCTAGCTGATCAAACAGTTCTATGTATGGATGATATTAGCTCGGGTTTTGTGAACTATATTGTCAAAACAATCATTTCAATTTAATAATTTTAAGTTGTTAGGTGAAGTTACAATATATAATTTATATTATTCTCTAACATACCCTCTCCAGTGAAAGTTCTTTGAACTTAAAACTTGTACAAGTCCATATTATCTTGTGTATAATTTTTATTAAATAAATGAAGATAGTAAAATTCAAACTAATGACCGCTTGGTCAATAAGGCTCTGATACCATATAAAAAAATCATCTCAACTTAAAAATTTAAATTATTAAATGTAATCTTAAGCTATAATTTATATTATTCTCTAACATATCTATTCATGACAGGGGCAAAGGACATGAGATTCAGTGGTGGAAAGCTATGGAACGTGGCAAGAGAAACTGCAGATGAAACATGCATTTGAACCATGGAAACGTAAATAAGGTGAGCATCGTGAATTACTTACCTCCATTGAGCCACAGAAGCAAAGGCTTCTCTTCAGGATTCTCAATGGCTTCAAAGAACCAATAAAACAAAGCTCTCCCATGGCTTTCATTGACTGTTACATAGCCTGCATACTGCTTGAACGTTACCTCAGGCTGGCCAGGAAGTCTAACGACTCTGTCTGCTTCTTGTCGGGATATCACATCTTGAGTAAGCTCAAAGTCAGCCTTACTCACTCTAGCTGAGCTAAGTATGAAGAAAAGAAGAAGAGAAAGATGCAAAGAGAATGAGTATAAAGCCATTGTTACAGACTGCATATACTCTTCTTCTTCTTCTTCTTTTTTGTCTCTCTTTATATGTGGATTTCTGCGTGGCTTGAGAATTCAAGGAAAGACAGATAAGAATGGTCTGTTGTGTTGTTTTTCAACTAGTGTCGTGTATAGGGTATGATAAAAAGATTCTTCGCCTTGTTTGAATTGTTTCTGATGATCCTCTTTCCACTCCCTAATCTTGGAAGGATATAGAGAACAAAAAACCGAAGGTGGTCGCAGTAGAATGGGCCCAAGGATTGTCAATGGTGGGTTCAATGACTATGTACATTCATGTGTGGAAGTCATCAATACTGAAATCATGACCACACACAACATATAAATAATTTATATTATTATTATTCATGAAAAAGAAATCATTACATTCTCCCATTAATTAAAAAAAACTAAAACACGCCGGGAAAACATTATAGCTTTATAAAGAGAAGAAGATGTATATTTTTTATATGGTTAAAAAAATATATTTTTTTGAGAAAAATTATGTTATT
Organism: Populus alba; assembly: GCF_005239225.2. Taxonomy (NCBI): domain Eukaryota; kingdom Viridiplantae; phylum Streptophyta; class Magnoliopsida; order Malpighiales; family Salicaceae; genus Populus; species Populus alba. Next base: position 6,963,269 of record NC_133288.1, read on the forward strand.
AAATTTTTTGTAAAGTGAAAAAAATTAAATGATATGATAAAATCAATGTTTATATTGTTCACCCATATACATTGCACTGTAAATAACATTAGTAATTCACAATGTTTTATTTTGTTTTTTTAATTTTTTTCAATTAATTTCATCTTTTAATATTGAGATGGTTGAGAATTTAACTTCATAATTTGTTTCCTTTTATTTTATCTTTCTATAAGGTTAACATGGTTTGTAGGTTTTGCCAGGGTAACCTGGGTTGCCTTGGTTTACGAGTTTGGTGAAGTGTTTTTTTTTTAATTGAACGTGACCTTTTATAATCTATATATTTTTTTTCTTATATATTTTTTTAAAAATAGTTTCAGATAAAAGTCATGTTATCAAATTTTATAAAGTTCATGGACCTATTAACAGGTTTAGCTAGTTGACTTGGTTTGCGAGTCTGGCAAGTTTAACTTTTTTTAATAGTTTTTTTTTAAAAAAAATTTCATCTAGATACTATGTTAATTGAGAATTTGATTTCATAATTGGTTTCGCTTCGCCTTTTATGAGGTTATAACAATCTAAGAAAAATCTTCGTAATGAGTTGGTGTTTGATTTCACAATCGTTTATTTTTTATATATTATCATATAGTTAAATAAAACATAATTTTGAAAAATAAATAAATTCTAATCCCAACAGAGTCCATAACCTAGTTCACATGTTTGACATACTAGCCTAATTTACTTGATTCACAGGTTTTGATGAGTTTACTCATCGATAGCATATGTTTTTTTTTTTTTAAAATTGTTTTAATTTAAATTTTTTTTATTTATTCTTTAATATTGGATTGGTTGAGAAATATACTGCATTATTGATTTTTGTTTACTTTCTATAGGGGTAATTGCCTCAAATAATTAATGTCTATTTTTAGGTTGATATTCAATTTTATTAGCATCTATTTTTATCATATAATTAAATAAAAATATTTATAAAAAATTTATTAAACCCAATAGAGTCCATGACTTGGGTCATAAGGGGGGCTGTTGTTGATTCCAATATGTTATTATATCAATATATATATATTTTGAAGTTTTTTTTTAAAAAGTTAAATCATGTTTTTATTAATTATTAAGGTTACATTTGGACTTATAAAATTGATTGATTTAAGTCGAACTAGTTTCTATACGAAAATTGAAAACTTGAGTTAGACAAAGAATTAAGTTGGGGGTTTCAAAATTAATTCACTTGATCATGTTTAATAAGATTGTTAGAAAATTCTCCATGTTTTTATTGTTTTTTCATATTTAAAAAAATTAAATTGATCCAATTTTCGGCAGAACGCACACCAATATGCTAGTCAACGTTATATTTTGTGGGAACACCCTTAAATATTAATCCTATTGAAAATCTTTCTCAAAATCATTTTCTGAAGAATCTCAACTATCAAATCTGCGTGTGATTTGTAAATGAGACCAACTCATTTACAGTGCATAAGATTTTCTTTTTTGAAATTACTAGAGAAAAATATTTTTCAAAGATTAGCATTAATCGTTTTCTTCTGTAGATATTTTGTTGCTTGCGCTGAAAATAAAGCGAAATCTTGGACTTCTCATAGCTTTGGATTGAAACTTCTACACCACTGAAAATCCAACCTTTTGGATTAACTTGCCATATTGCTTCACACTCGATTCATATGTTGACCATATTCATAATCACGATAGTAAGCTCCAAGATATTTAGAATTGGTTCAAAGTTTGACCATCCAAATATAAATATTATATATTTTTTATATATTTCACTTGGTTTTAGATTATTTTAATGCATTGATTTTAAAAATAATTTTTTTTAAATAAAAAAAATATTATTTTGATATATTTTTAAATAAAAACACTTTAAAAAGCAATCGTAACTACATTCTCAAATAAGTCTCGATCAATATGTTCACCATATTCATAATTGGTAACCTCCAAGATATTTAAAATTGGTTCAAAGTTTGACCATCAAAAACACAAATATTTTATATATATATATATATATATATATATATATATATTATGGCATAGTATTTATCTAATGCTTCAAGATTTAGTTTCCCATACAAGAAAAGAAAAGGAGAATTGTTATAGAACCAATTGAAGAAATTAAAAACATATTGAGGATTTAACGAAATGAACTAAGATAATAAAAGAAATAATTATTAGGTCGACATGGGATTCATAGTAAATCTCATGTTTTTTTTAAAACCTAATTTTATATAAATCTTTTTTATAAGCACTTGCTCAGACATTGAAAAAAATTACTGCATCATACCACAATTAATTCATAGCAGGGGGGGATCACATGATTTATATGAGCCCACCCTAATATATACGTTCATGAGACTCATCTAATATTTTCTCTAAGAAGTCCCCTCTGCCTTTGGGAAAAGGTACGAAGGCTAGGATATAAGTTTAGGACACAAAATAATAATTTAGAAGGTTCTGGATATATATTTGACCTGGTTTATTCGTTAAATAACATTTAGTCCACCAGATAATGCAGCCTTTTTTATGGAATATTCTTTTACTGAATGTTCTAAATCTTGATGATTTTATTAACATGGTGGAGCATTTTTTTTTTACGCTGTGGAAATATTTTTTGACAGGATCCACGAGTAAATTATAATTTTTTAAAAATTAAATTATAAAAACAGCTTGTTAACTCGAGATATTCAATTAATTACACACTTATATATACATTAAAAAATATATAAATAATAAAATTCAAGCAAGAGATATTTTTCTTTTCTATTGGATATCTTATCTCTTGACTTTTGTCTTTTTGAGCACAAGCTAAACTATCTTGCTCACACATTGGATCATGAGGTTAAGAAAGCAACAGGTGGCAGTTTCCTGTTGGCTAGGAAGTGCCTGACCAGTTGAAAAAAAAGGTTTCGGAGCTATGCTGCCTGGAATTGGTGGCCTGCTCCTTTCACTGTAATAAATCTCAATCCTTCATATATCATTGTCCAGCTCACCAACCTATTTCCCATGACTTAAAAACAAAAATCATAATCTCTTATTCAGACCCCAACCTTTGATACTTCAATGTCTGTTTTTTTTTTTTTACATTCATTTATGGAAAATATGTCTTGAATTTATTGCCACCTCTAACAAAAGATATATATTAATCTAGTTCAAAAGTTATAATAATACAAAAAAATTTTTTTGTTTGTATAGTCTTATTGGTTGGTATAACGTCATCTCATGTGGGTCTGGTATTGGCTAGACTTAACAATTATTTGGATTTTACAAATATGAGACCCAATAACTTTTGGGTTTAGAATTGACCAGATCTAATAGTATTTGAGTCCATCTAATATCAAATCTAGTGCGTTTCCACAATAACATATTTAGTGATAATGCATTCTCAGCTCAACACGCTTGGAAACAAAAAAAATTATAATTATTATATTTTTCTTCATCCTGTATTTTTTAAATATGTATAAAAATATATTGATAGAATATGTACTCATCAATGATAAACTCAGCAAATATTGGTACATATGAGTTTGTGCCAAACATGTGAATCCAAAATTGAGGTCTGAGCTTTTTATTCTTGATTTAGATGTATCAAATATGTCTGATGACATATTATGATAATGCAAAATGACAGACAGAAAGGTACAGAGGAAATGCTAAAGAAAGACATTTCTTTTAGAGCAATTTGGCGTGTATGATGTTTGCTGCATGAAAACCAAGTTTTCGGGTAAATTAGAAAGATTGGTCAACACATAAACACAATTACTAGCACAATATTAGGTAATGGTAAGATCAATTCCTTCGAGGAATGTTCTGCAGCTCGATAACTTCATGACATATTGGATAATGGGCTGATTAAAAAGCAACAGATGGGAGTTTCTTGTTGGCTAGGAAGTGTCTGACGAGTTGAAGAGCACGCTTTGGAGCATATGAAGGAACTTGGTGACCTGCTCCTCTCACTGTTATGAATGTCAACCCATCATAGGTAATTTGTCCAGCCTCCAACCTAGATCATATAAGAAATTAGTTTCATTGCCAGCGATTGTTCAGTGAAGAGCAATTTACATTTACGAAAAAAGCTCTTACTCTTTTAGATTTCAGATTGATACGATGTTTTATATTTTTAAGTAAAAAATATTTTAAAAAATAACTACAACACCAAACATTATTATAGCATTTGACTTGGTCCGACGTGTTGCTAAATCTTTTTGACAGTTCTAACATCACAGTTATTATTATAACTGATCATAAATCCCTGTGTGGAAAATGTATTACCTCTCTGTGGTTATACCATGGAGTCCAATCTTCAGTAATGTTTAGTCCAAGCTTATTTAAGGTATACCTGGTTGAGGTCACTGGAACTCTACCATCTGTGTCTCCACTAATTATATAGTAGAGCATAAATTTAGAAGATTAATAGACGATTCCATACAGAAATCCCAAATATTACTAATGTTTAAGCATCATTTTTGTTTTGTTTGAGGATTAATTACCTGAAGACCCATACGCGAATGCCCCCGTTGATGAGCTTCTTAATTACTGGTAAGATTGAAGTGGCCGAGGCTTGCCAGGCTCTGTTCACATCATTACTAGACACAAAATAGACCAGACAGAATCATCAGAATTCAAAAATGTCAATGCTGCCCTCTTTTGCAGTAGGTGGTCTCCTTTGCTCGAGTTTGCTGAAAACTGCACACCGCTCATTCATGATGAAAATATTTATATAGTATAATTGTGTGGGACAAAAGAGAAGAAATGCCTTTATTCCAAGTGTAATTATTGAATACTATTGATGGGCCTTCCTTCACCGAAAATGGGCCGAGCTCTTGAGCCTCACCAAATCCAACAGATGAGCATCCAGGACCTGCAAGAGGAGCACTTTAATGATACTAGATAGCATTGATTGATATGGAAAAGGTTGAATTGGCTAATGTACTAAATAGCTTCAAAATCATAAACTTTGGCTAATGTACAGGGAGACACCTAAGGGAAGATTCTAATAATGATATGTAGGCAGTTTGGCTAATGTATAGTCTAAAAAAGGATCCCTTAGGGTAAATATATGCAAAATAATTTATTGATTTATCATACAACTTAACCCCTTTTCCTATAAGTACTTATCAACCAAATTTTAAAAAACAAGCTACACACTGAACACTTTGTCATACCAGGCTATATGATAATTTATCTTAGAAACTTATAATGACCGAACTTCTAGTGATGTAGCTTCTGCTTGCTTCTTGTAAGAGTTTATTAACTTTATTGACAATAAAATGATGAGTATTTTTCAATGTTGATTGTCTTATCACCCCTCTCATGATATTTTATGCACATCAGGTTTGCTCAATGATATTATAAAGAGACCCTTAAAGGAAGGTTCTAGTCATGATTTATGGATAGGTTGCTAATGTAAACAAATCTTAAAAAGTTGACCATAACTACTAATAATAATCATATAGACTTTCAATTAGAGTCTAAGGTTTCATGAATGTTAGTATGGGGTGGAATCCATTGGAACACCATTAATTCTTCATTTCTAACCTAAAGCAATGAAAATGAAGATGGCATGCGGTAGATACACGAGCATAACTCCATATCCAATCAACACATATAATAAATAGACTAAATAAAATAAAATGCAGGAAATAATAACACATTAATAAATGATTATCAAATCAAACAAATTGTGTAAAATAAAGAACCACAAAACAAGCATTACAACAAAACACGTCATTTTCTCACACAAACAAACATAGCCTAATACTAACTAAGTTTTCCTACCATTCTATCACAGGGGACATCTTAGAGAGCCAAATATATATATATATATATATATATATATATATATATATATATATATATATATATAAAGGATTAAATTAGAAAAAGAAATCACCAACTGGTTTTATGGTAACTAAAAAACCCTAAATGATCTTTTAAATATTCTAGGTTAGGGGCTTATTATGTAATAAAAAAAATATAATAATCATCTTATATATTCTACTTAAGATAAAGTTGCATTGTTGTTTATAAAAAAATAAGAAGTGTTTGTTGTGCTCCAAATTTGTTTAAAATGACACTTTATTATAAAAATCTAAACTTAGATATTAGTTTTGGATTTAGGCTTGAGAACAATATGATTTTCTTCTTAAAAATTAGTTGAGCGTTAGTTATTGATGGGTATTGAACCCACAAGGATTAAATAGATTGAAATGAATTTAAAGGCCTTTTGATGGGCATATGTGGGATCACGTTGATCTAGCCTAAGTTCATTCATAACATGAATACATATCAATATATATTCACTAATTTAAATATTTGATAGAACAGGTTATTTATCATGGATGATCTCTAAAAATAAATAATAGCTTATTCACTGTAGGAAACATAATTATATATGCATAAAAGTTTCAAATTAAGATTGCAACATCGATGAAAATATTTCAAACAAAAAGTCAATTCAAATAAAAAATGTAAATGTGTACTTATGGATTCAAATATCTAATAGTCATCCAAAGATTGGAGCCAATAAGAAATCATCTATAATGGGTTTAGTTCTCAACAACGGATGAAGCTAAATGGAAACCATCTCTCACCATTAAATAAATAAGTGAATAAACCTCGTTCTCTTCTTTTACAATGGACCAATTATATAGTGTGAGAGTTGAAAGCAAATATATTTCACTTTAAAGCAATATCAGATAGAAGCACAAGTGCTATCTAAACCATTTTCTTTTTAGTATTTGTTTTCCTTAATACAAAAGATGATGACAATCTCACATGGCACACACTAGATGAATTCTAGGGTGGAGCCATGAAGGAGATCGAGAGAGAAGGCTCCGAGGAAAATGGGGAGATGGGCGTGTGGCTATCCGAATGAATTTTAGGATTTTGGTCTTTTAAAGATAATTTTATATTTCTATCTCTATTAAGTTGACAATATCTTCTAAAACCAAAATCGATTCAAATCGAATAAGGTTTTGATTTTCTAATTGTTTTTTTAGTTTTTTTTTTTTTGCTTAACCTTAGTTTAGGCAAAACTTAGACTCCTAGTAGAAAAACAATTTAAGCCACAGGGAAGGCGAGCGCCTATTAGAAAAAGTTCTAAAGTTGACTAAGTCTTTTTCGAAGATAATATTTTTTTTCTTGATCTTTTTTTTTTATTCAATTTTTTTTATATGATTGTCTATGCCCATTAAATTCTTCTTTATCCTCATTGGTGAATTGTGGAAATTATTTTTTTGACAAGGTCCACAACTTAATTTCCATATTGCATCAACAAGTGATAACCGTTTCCAATGAATGAAAATATCATGTTTTTCTTTTTGAATTTTGATTTAAGATGACTTCAGGAAGGTATAAAGTTTCAATAATATAATTTAGCTTTAGAAAGCTGAGTCTGGATAGAGTTATTAGACCTAATCATTTTATTTGGAAAAGAAACATGAAACATTGGATAAATATGAGACCTCACTAGTACATAAATTAAGATTATAAGCTTATGTTCCAATATTTTAGAACTATGAATGGGCCATAATACTTTGTAGACAACTTGATATTTCTCCTCATGCATACAAATAATTCCATATAAGGTTGCAACTTAAAGATATACCATTTACCCAATAGAGAATTATTTTACCCTATGTTTAGAATCATTTATTTGCTTCATTATACATTGAGCTTCTTTGATTCTCTCTTCAAGCACCTTGATAACTACATCTCTCTCTAGCAACTTTTTATCTACTAGTGGAAGTCCGGATGTTATAAAAACATAACTTAAGAGAATGGGAAGAGGTTAATTAGTCTTAAATTATTATTAGTCTTAATTTATTAAAAAAACTTAACATACCACAAACGAAATCACACCTGCAACAAAGGGAGGGTAAAAAAAGAGCACACAGAAGAAGATACACAAGCATGGATATAATAATTATATCCCAGCTAATGTTTTATTTCTCAGTCTTATTCCAGCCTTCACGTACCACCATCTTCATTTATAGCTACCTCCTTCAATTCCACTAGATCATGGTGTTGTTTTTACTGATACGAATATTCAACCGCATATTCCCGGCAAACTATCGAAGCAAAACGCGCTGCAACAAGTTAGGTCGCCGATTGAGCATGGAGATGTACCTGAAGGGAGGCAGTCGTCTGCAGATTTAGGCATCATCACATTTGAGAGTGGAATGTTCTTGGTATTACTAGTAGCGATCCCATCAACGCCATCAGAGGTGAGTGGGATTTCCCTCATAGAGAAAGCGCAAGGAGAAATAGTCGCAAGGAAGAGGAAGGACACTATCAGAACCAAACTCACTTTCTTGCTATCCATCTCTTCCCCACACTCGCACAGAACCGCTAAGCTTTTAATTCACTCACTTGCAGAGTAAGTTTTTGCTCTTGAATGCATGATAGAGACTATATTAAATAGCGGTGTGATGATTTTTGTGCTCTTCAAATTGATAAGGGCACCCACCTCAATAATGCAATTCTGCAGCCGACGTTCAAGTGGCGTCCACCACTGGTCACTATCACTTCTGGACCACAGTAATATCATCACGTTTTATCCTTGTTGAAATTTTTGAAATTTCACAAGGATCGTGCCTTTCTGCTTTCACAAGCAGAGCCTGAATTGTTTTTCCCCCAGTAATACAGAAATATGGAACCTGTCAACTGAGACTAAAAGCTCATGGAAAAATATTAATAAAAAATAGTTGCAAAAGAAACAAAAATAACAAAAAAAAGAAAGAAGAGAGGATACAATCTGATAGAGAAAAACGCAAAAATGATGAAATTTTTTTTTTAAAAAATGATTCTAAAAAAAATAAATAACAATTAAAAAAAATTAAAAACTAAATTTGAAAGATTATAAAATCAAAAGGGATGAAATTAAAAAATATTTATAGTTTTATAGACTATTTATAGATTAAAAAAATAGTAAAGGATGAAAAAAAAATGTAGGGGGTTAATCCAAAAGAAGGCAAACCGCAAAAAACAATCAAATTAAAAAAAAAAAAAACCAAGCAAATTAACATAGGCTAACCAATTAAACTTGGTCTAATATCTAAAACTTGCAATCTTTGAAATTCTAGACCAAGGTTCAATAAAAAAAACTTAATTTTCAACCAATTTAATTTTAACAGATGAAATAAAAAAAATATTAAAAAAAAGTGTGATAAGTTGTGGTAGTTGGATTTAGAAATGTGTTTGATAAAAATTATGGTTGAAGTTTATGTGTAGTAAAAAAAAATATATAAAATATTTGGTGGAAGTGGGGTTGCGATTGCTTTTCAAAGTATTTTTTACTTGTAAATGTATCAAAATAATTTTTTATTTTTTAAAAATTATTTTTGATATCAGCACATTAAAATAATCTGAAAACACACAAAAAAAAATATCAATATGAAGCAAAGAGAAAAATAAAAAAGTTTTAAATTTTTTCAAAAACATTTTTGAAACGTAAAAATAAACAGAGTTTTATAAGACTCAGTTAAAAAAACATGTAAAAAATACTGCACAAAAATTGCATTTCAAACTAATTTTTTTAGTGAACCCCGCAATACAAAACACAGTTTAATTTGTTACCAAATATCTTATTATGTTTTTTTCAACACAAACATAAAAACCGATGAAAAACAAACACAGCACTAAATTCAAAGCTCATTTTGCTTAAAACTTATCCCCTCTTAAATAATTTTTTTGTAATCCAAAATATTAACTTAATATAAATCCAAACTTGCATGGCTTGGCCTAAATCCTAAGCAGGAGCACAAGCACGAGCTGGGTCGGTACGTACATGTACGAGTTTAAGCTAAAAGTTTATTTTACTTAGAATTTATCCTCTCTAGGAACGTTAAAAATCTAGATTTATTTTGTATATATTTTTTTGTATAAAAACACTTTTTTTATCAATTTTATCTATAAACAATTTTGATTTCTCAATTAGAGCTTTCTCTTGGAATTCACGGCAGAAAATATTAAGTTCTCTAAAATTGCAAGATGTAGAAAATATTGTAACTGTAGTTATTTCTATAAGTTGTTTTTGAGCTTATAAGAGGCATTGATGAGATAGCGGTTGATATTGCAAAGGGAACATTAACAGTAATTGGAGTTGTAGACCCAGTGTGCATGCTGGTGGCTAAAAAACTCAGAAAACATGGAAAAAAGGCAGAAGTCCTTAGTGTTGGGCCGCCTAAGAAAGAACCAGACGAAGAAAAAGTTACTATTATTGTTATTACTTGCAGTGATCTCATCAACACCAGTGAAATCACACCTGCAACAAAGGGAGAAAAAAAGAGCACACAGAAGAAGATAAACAAGCATGGATATAATAATTATATCCTAGCTACTGTTTTATTTCTCAGTCTTATTCCAGCCTTCACGTACCACCATCTTTATTTATAGCGAGCTTCTTCAATTCCACTAGATTATGGTGTTGCTTTTACTGATACGAATATTCAAGCGCATACTGGTGGCCAAATTGCAAGGCATATGCCGCTGCAACAACCTACGTCGCCGATTAAGCATGGAGATGTACCTGGAGGGAGGCACTTGTCTGCAGATTTAGGCATCATCACAATATTTGAGAGTGGAATGTTCTTGGTATTACTTGCAGCGATCCCATCAACGCCATCAAAGGTGAGTGGGATTTCCCTCATAGAGAAAGCGCAAGGAGAAATAGTCGCAATGAAGAGTAGGTTTTTGCTCTTGAATGCATGATAGAGGTTGCATGCAGAGACTATATTATATAGCGGTGTGATGATTTTTACGCTCTGCATATGGATCACGGCACTCAGCTCAACAGAGCAATTCTGCAGCCCATGTTTTAAGTGATATACACAGCAAAGTCATTATCACGTTAAAGTTATGCCTACAAGAGGTTTCATTTCAAAATATGCACTTGAAAATATCGCGAAATATGAAGAACAGCTGCCCAGTGAACAGTAATAGGAGAAGCAATACACTGACTAACAACATGAACAAATGTAATATCTGGACGAGTAATGGTGAGACATACCAAACTCCCAACAATAGTGCGGTATAGAGTAGGATCTATCAAAGGTAAACCATCTGTAGAAGAGTACCTCGCGTTAACCTCAATAGGAGTATCCACAGTCTTGTTATCAGTAAGTCTAGCCCGCTCAAAAATATCTGCAACATATTTCGACTGAGAAAGAAGGTAACCTCTAGGTGAGTATGCTACCTCAATACCCAGGAAATATCGAAGATAACCCAAATCCTTCATCTCAAATGGTCTAGCCAACTCTGTCTTCAGAATTGAAATACCATCAATGTCATCACCAATAATAATCATGTCATCAACATATAAAGACAGAATGATACGACCTGTATCAGTGCACTTAATAAAAAGAGCAGAATTATGACTGCTAGAAACAAAGCCAAGAGACGAGATCACAATAGAGAATTTCTCAAACCAAGCACAGGGTGCTTGTTTGAGACCATATAATGCTTTCTTAAGCTTACAAACATATCCAGAGTCATGTGAAATACTAGGAGGAGGTGCCATAAAGACTTCTTCTTGAAGATCTCCATTCAAGAAGGCATTTTTAACATCAAGCTGAGAAATATGTCACTGACGAATCGAAGCTATGGCAATAAGAGTATGAATAGTAGTCATTTTTACAACCGGGACAAATGTCTCCTCATAGTCCATACCATACTGTTGAGAGTATCCTTTTGCAACCAGCCTAACTTTGTATCGCTCAATAGACCCATCAGAATTAGTTTTGATCTTATACACCCAACGACAACTAACAACACTCTTACCAGGAGGTAAAGGAACCAGATCCCAAGTATCTGTCTTATGCAAAGCAGAAAGTTCCTCATCCATAGTTTGCTGCCAAAGTGGATCAAGAATTGCCTCTTTATAGGAAGAGGGCTCAAAGAGACAATGAATAGAAGCTAAAAAGAAAGTAAATGATGAAGAATAACAAGAATAAGCAAAATCTGGTAGTTTTGTGGACTTACGAATGTGAATGGACTGACGTGGAGGTGGATCCACAACCTCAGATTAAGCTTGAGGGGTTGTAGATGAGAATGGAGCTTCAGGTGTGCTAGAGAGTAAAGTACCAGTACCTGCAGAGTTATGAGTACAAATTGATCGAACATGGGAAGAGGTATCATTACCAGAATCCTCAGAAAAAGGATCTATATGAATAAGATCAGTTTTAGTCAGGCTATGAGTAATATATGGAATAGAAAAGAAAGGTATATGCTCAAGGAAGACAACATGACGAGACACATAAAGTTTCTGAGTTATTGGATAAAAACAATGATATCCTTTTTTACCTTCACCATAACCCAGAAATACACAAATAGCGGATCGAGGGGATAGCTTACTACGTTCTACATGAGGACGAAGAACGAAACAAGTACAACCAAAGACTCTACATGATGAATGTTGTAACCCATTTTTGGGTCCCCGCAAAAAAATAAAATAAAATAAATAGCCAAAGAAGGCTAGAAAAATGACAAGAGGCAGAAGCGCTCGGAAAATGGTCAGAAAATTGGTCAAGGAGTATAAAGATACAAAGATTGGATTTTTGACAATATATTCTTGAAGGATGAGAACCCTATTGAGAAGGAAATTTTGAATTTTGAGGAGAGAAGCCCAAATTTGGATGTTTATGGGTTTAATTGATTTTTTATTGGATTTATAGGGGATTTGATCGCAAGAAAAATTGATTTTTTAAGTTAATTTGGGCTTTAAATTGAAGAAATTAAAGTTCTGGGGCCAAATTATAATTTTTAGGATTTTATTAAGTCAAATCAGGCGCTTAATTGCATAAATATTGAAGTTTAAGGGCCAATTAGGGACTTAATTGTGAAAATCCGAAACCAGGGACCAATTTGGAGAAGGCGCAAAGATAGGGGGGCTGTTTGGAATTGTTTCAGGGGCTTAATTGAAGAAATTGAAAGTTTATTGATCAATTGAGGGCTTAATTGCATAAATCAGAGGCCAAGGACCAAAGTGAAAAACGCGGCCAACTATGGGGACGGACCGAAAATTAGCAGGGACGAAATTGAAATTAAACAAAGATGATTAAGGACTGATTCGAAACATGTTCTGGCGCCTTTATTTTTAAATGAAACGGCGCGTTTTATCCAAAACGACGCCGTTTCATGCATAAAAAAAAAAAAAAAAAAGACCGAACGGTGCCGTTTTGAACGGCACTGTTCCCCTTTCTTCTTCCTTTCCCCCGCACCTGCAACAGAAGGAAAAGCTTTGTTTTTTGAAATAAACTTCCCGCCTCTCTCTCCCTTGCATCTCCACCGAACAACCCGAAGCCCCCACACCGTGGGACCACCGACCGAAGGCATTGGCCGACCACCGGCCGAAAGTAAAGAAACGGCACCTTGCTGTCGCGGGTGGTGGCCGACCAGCCACCCGCGAAACCCGCTCCAAGGCGCACTAACAATGGTCCCCCACACCGGTTCTGCCCCTATAAATAGAAGAGAAAACCGAAGAAAAAAGGGAGGAGGAACAAAAGGGTGGGAACCGGAAAGAAAACAAAAAAAACGAAGAGAGAGAGGAAGAGAGAGAAACACCCAACCGAGGAGAGAGAGAGCCAACGAGAATCCAAAAAAACAAGAGAAGATTGAAAAGTTGGAAGCTGGGGAAATTTAGAAGAGAAAACCAAGCAAAAAGCAGGAGGACGCCGCCGGTTTACTTGGAAACCACCGTGAGCTAAGCCGCTGCCACCGCCTCCACCGCAGCCCCACCAGTAAGCCGTCGCCTCCACTGCGCCAGGTACACTATCCTTTTCCCCGTGCATTTTTTTTTTTCTTCTGAAGCTGAGTCCGGTTGGCCTCCTGCATGCAGAATCGTTCTGCATGCAGGAGGCGCGCGGGGGGAAAATAATTCCCCCCGTGCTGTAATTTTTTTCTTCTCTGGGCCAGATGGTTTCTGGCCCAGAAATATGTGGGGCGGGCCAGAAGGATTCTGGCCCAACCCGGCGGTCTGGGCCGGTGTTGGCCCAGACCCATGTAGTTTTTTTTTTGGGCCGAATTCGGCCCAATCCCTTTCGGGCCGAGTTCGGCCCAACGACTTTCAGGCTGGGGCCGGCCCATTTAGTTGGGCCGGCCCAGCCCAGTTAGTATATTAATATATTATATTATATTTGTTATATTATTATATTATGCATGTGGATGTATATATATATATATTTTTTAAAAAAAATATAAAAAATAAAAAAAAATAAAAATTTCTGAAAAGTAAAAAAAAATATATTGTTGTTTTATATACATTGATTTTTTTTTATAACATGGGGATATAATTTCAGTATTTAAAAACACCTGTTTTCGTCAAAAAAAAAAAAAAAAGAGTTTTAAAAAAAAAAATGTTTTGTTTTCATGCATACGGCCAATACACTAGCATGTTTTGAATGTTCTTTTTACATATATAAAAAATATTGGAAGTTTTGAAAATGTGTTTTTGCATAGATTTCTTAAACACAAAATCATTTTCTTGCATTTGTGGATTTTACAACCTGTTTGTAAAACTCCAAAGGGTATTGGCCAATATTCCAAAAAACTATAAAAATCTTATTTTGGGAGGAGATGTTGTGGTTATTGTTCACCGCTAATGTTTGGATGAAGAAATCCTTAAAAGGACGAACATCCAAAATATTATCGGGAGTAATAAATCAACGCACATGTTTGAAAGAAGCTTTGGTTGTGATCGAGAACATTTCAAAAATTAATTTTTTTTTCTCCACGGTTTACGAGTCGTGAAAAGTAATTTTTTTTTTTGAAATTGTGAAATTTTCTTCGTTCTTTTAATTCTCTTTTCCTTGCGATTTACGAGTTGACGGGATTAGAAAACACCAACACCATAGACTATAGAGCAAACCAAACACCAAGCAGCTTACCTTAGGTAGGGCGTATTAGGGGTGCTAGTACCTTCCCTTTACGCAACCAGTCCCTTGCCTTAGAATCTCTGAAAGACCAGTTAGGGTTCCTAGTGACCAAATACTAGGTGGCGACTCCAAAGAACCAGATCCTTAGAACACAACGAAAATCGTCAGCCGATGTCGTGCCTTTTATAAAAAAAATTTTGTGGGGGGTGTGACAATGAATAATCAGGGACATACCCATATAACTTTTCAAAAGGAGATATACACGAATTATGAGAAGATGGAATCGTATTAATTAAACTTACAGCAGTAAGAATAGCTTCTCCCCAAAACTCACTAGGAACAAAAGTAGACAACAAGAGAGAACAAGCAGTTTCGACAATATGCCTATGTTTTTTTTCAGCAACACCATTTTGCTCAGGAGTATCTGTACATGAAGTTTGGTGGATGGTTCCATCTAAGATAAACAATTGGCAAAATTTATTAGAGGTGTATTCCCCACCCAAATCACACCTAAAGCATTTGATCACAACAGAATGTTGAGTTTTGATAAGAGCTCGAAAAAGCTGCATATATCTCAAAGAATTCAGAATGATGTTTCATCAAATAAACCCAACAATAACAAGTATGATCATCAATAAAAGAGACATAATATCGAGACCCTCCTTTTTTGGCAATAGGAGAAGGTCCTCATACATCAGAATGAATCAAATCAAATGTTGAAGAAGAAACAGAAATACTTTGATTAAAAGGTAAGGCGGAAAATTTTGCCAGTTTACATCCACTACAATAAAAATGTCATAAGTTTTTAAATTTCCTAAAGCTCCTGTGGATGCTAAAAAATCTCAAACGAGAAGATGAAACATGACCTAGACGGGAATGCCATAAATAAAAACTAGAAGATGAAAGACTCAAATGAAAAGAAGACAAATCAACATTAGTAGTAGCAACGGCGACGGCAGTAGCAACTGGCACTTTTAACTCATCCAAAATATATAGTCCATTCTCCCTACGGCCTGTCCCAATCAACTTCTAAAACAGCAGATCCTGTACTCAATAAAAAGAACCAGAAAAACATGACTAAATAATCACCAGAATCACATATTTGACCAACAGACGCAAGATTTAATTTGAGTTGTGGAATAAGATAAACATTAGGGAGAGACATGTGAGGTGTGACAACAGAACCAACACCTGCTAAGGGCATAAAAGTGCCATCAGCAGTCATAACAGGAATGAAGGACAAAGGGGACACGGAGGTAAAAGATGAGGAATTTGGAGATATATGATGGGAAGCACCAAAATCCAAAAACCCATTCAGAGTGTGACATACCTAAGGAACTATGAGGCAACTGACCTATGGAAGAAGAAGCAGGCATTGCTTGTGGCTACAAAGAGAGAAACTTCTGAAATTGTTCAGCTAAAGTATTAGGATCGGTAATAGAGCTTGGGGAAGCTACTGCTACTGTATTATGGTATGGTGGTTTATAACCCTGAGGTGGTCTATGAGCATTAGATTGTGACTGATTACCAGACTTCCAAGCTTGATTCTGTTGTCTATATTAGGGTTTTATTCTGCTATGACAGATCTTTGGGATCAATTAACTCTTACAGAATCGGTAGAATTAAAGGCATGTGGTGCCTATATTGAACGTAGAGAGCAGTAACGATTGGTACAGTTTTTAACAGCACTTCGCAGTGATTTCGAAGGACTTAGGGGTTCAATTCTGCATCGTTCTCCACTGCCTTCTGTTGACTCTATTGTTAGTGAGTTATTGGCTGAAGAAATACGTCTTCAGTCTTATTCTGAAAAGGAATTCTTTCTGCTTCGAAAACACCAACACCATAGACTATAGAGCAAACCAAACACCAAGCAGCTTACCTTAGGTAGGGCGTATTAGGGGTGCTAGTACCTTCCCTTTACGCAACCAGTCCCTTGCCTTAGAATCTCTGAAAGACCAGTTAGGGTTCCTAGTGACCAAATACTAGGTGGCGACTCCAAAGAACCAGATCCTTAGAACACAACGAAAATCGCCAGCCGATGTCGTGCCTTTTATAAAAATTTTTTTGTGGGGGGTGTGACAGAATGGCGACTCCACTGGGGATGTTAGGACTAAGCTTGATTTGTTTGTTTGTTTATGTTATGTGTTATTGGTTTTGTTTTCTTATAATGTTTTGTTTAAAAGCTTTAGCATATATCTTTACATTCTATCATACAGGCCATAGTCATGCATCACTTTATTATTATTATTATGTTTGGAGGGCACACACATGTAACTCTAAGTTTAAGTGGGGGACTAGCAGCTTGCCTTATGACTTGAGTCAAGGCTTAAGTTTATGTAAACCCCAACTCTTTGCTGAGTGTTTAGACTGATAGTGATTTGGTACACGTGCCATCCCACTATCTGCTGGTCTCCATATCGCCTTTACGAGGGTGATCACTGGAACAGCAAGAGACCTCTTTTAGAGACCTAGTAGTAAACCTACCCTAGTCTCACGTAAAAGAACTAGAACCTATCCTTAGGGTGTATGTTCCGATATAAATCTTTTGCATCGAAACAAGACTAAACCCCCATGCATTTTGAATTGCAGGATTTGTGAACGAAATGACCATCACTAAATCTTCCATAGAGTATGGAAAGAATTCTGAACTGTCACAATTGATTGAAGGAGACTGCCTTAGAAGCGATGCTAAGAAGATGTCGCCAATCAAAGAACCTGAATTGCATATTGAATGAGGTGAACAAGTTAACGACTCATTTTCAGAATGTGGATAAAGATGCATTTTTTAGGAAATACGGACATTTGATGGAAATCGCAAAGGTAGAAGTTTTAAGCCCAGCTGTGCGAGCCTTAGTTCATTTTTGGGATCCAGAATACCGATGTTTCTCCTTTGGAAGCATAGACTTGTGCCCCACGATTGAGGAATATGGATTGTTGACCGAGTTTCCGAATGACCTGTATCGGATTTATTCTCCTTTGAGATCCGACAAGATCATCCCTGAGCTGTCAAAAACTGCTCAGAATCTCCAACTTGGAAAAAGTTTATGGAAAAGAATGGCACCGGTTTGAAATGGAGGATGCTAGAGTTGGAAAAGGAGTCAGAAGTAGAAAAATTGATTGCCT